>NC_092158.1:12007111-12089611 GCF_045791955.1 Oncorhynchus clarkii lewisi | reverse complement strand
CGCAAGAAGGTTTTTTACGGCCCCTGGGATGATCTTGATTTATTATTAGAACCGGCCCGCAGCAAGCCGGCAGCCCGCAGATCTTTTACACGCACCAATACTACATTTCCCACAATGCAAAGGTGACGCACCGAGCAGTAGGCTGCTTCATTTCAATATTTATTGGCACAGCAGTCGTCAGCATCACAGTAAAATTAACTTTCAGATACCCATCAAAAATGGCAAAACGGAAGGTGGATACTGAGAACCGGGGGTTTCAAACAAGGTGGGAGTCGGAGTATATGTTCACGAAGGTAGCTGGAAAACCTGTGTGTCTTCTGTGTGGAGAAAGTGTGGCGGTACTGAAAGAGTATAATCTGAGACGACATTATGAAACGAAACACGCGGACAAAAACAAGAATATGGACATGGAACAAAGGCTACAAAAGGCAGAGGAATTAAAACGAGGCCTCAAATCTCGACAGGCTCTGTTCAAAAAAGCCAAATCACAAGGCCAGGCTGCTGTCAAGGCCAGTTTTATTTTGGCAGAAGAGATCGCTAAATCAGCCCGGCCATTTACGGAGGGGGATTTCATCAAAAACTGCATGATTAAAGTTTGTGACGAAGTTTGCCCAGAAAAAAGGCAACTCTTTTTAAATGTGAGTCTGAGCAGAAACACCATTGCCGAGAGAGTAGACCAGTTGTCCATCAATCTAAAAGAGCAGCTTGTGAAAAAGGGAAAAGATTTTATTGCATATTCCTTGGCTGTGGATGAGAGCACCGACATTTTTGACATTGCCCAGTTGTCAATTTTCATCCGCGGAGTGGACTCCAACCTAAGCGTGACAGAGGAGTTTTTGGCTTTACGTCCTATGCATGGCACAACTACGGGGCATGATTTGTATGAAGAGGTGTCAAGATGTGTAAATGAGATGGAGCTGCCTTGGGAAAAACTCGTGGGTTTGACAACCGACGGAGCACCTGCGATGTGTGGACACAGGAGCGGACTGGTGGCGAAGATACGGGAAAAGATGCAAGAGGAAAACGCGACAGGTGAGCTGACAGCTTATCATTGTATCATACACCAGGAAGCGTTGTGCGGTAAAGCCTTGAAAATGGAGCATGTAATGAGCATCATCACGCGCACAGTTAACTTTATCAGAGCCAAAGGTTTGAATCACCGCCAGTTCAAGGCATTTCTGACGGAGTTAGAAACGGAGCATGGTGATTTGCCTTATCACACAGAGGTGCGATGGCTAAGCCAGGGAAAGGTGCTTCAAAGATGTTTCGAGCTTCGTGAGGAGATTTGTCTGTTCTTGGACAGCAAAGGGAAAGACACAACACAACTCCGAGACGAAATGTTTCTGTGTGAAATGGCTTTTCTGTGTGACATTACGAGTCATCTGAATGCAATAAACTTGCAGCTGCAGGGTCGGGATCGTGTCATCTCTGATATGTACAGTACAGTGAAGGCATTTAAAACCAAACTGACTCTGTGGGAGACGCAGATGCGGAAAGAAAATTTGAGCCACTTTCCCAGCTGCCAGACCATGAAAGAGAAGCTCTCTACCAGTGCGTTCCCGAGCACACAGTTGGCTGATAAAATAGGTATGCTTGCCGCTGACTTTCGACGCCGATTTGCTGACTTTGAAGCACAAAAAAGCAGGTTGGAACTGCTCGGTAACCCATTTGCTGTTGACGTGGAAAGCTCACCACCAAACCTCCAAATGGAGTTGATTGACCTCCAATGCAATGATGCACTGAGGGCAAAATATGCGGCAGTGGGTGCTGCGGAGTTCGCCCGTTTCCTCCCCGGCACAATGCCCCAGCTGCGCATCCAGGCTGCTCAAACGTTGTCTATGTTTGGCAGCACATACCTGTGTGAACAACTGTTTTCTTTGATGAACCTGAACAAAACATCACACAGAAGTCGACTTACTGCTGAACACCTCCACTCAATTCTGAGGATTTCTTCAGCTCAGAGCCTTACCCCGAACATTGATGAACTTGTGGAAAAGATGGGACACCACCAAGTATCACCCTCAACCTCAAACAAGTGAACATTACTGTGCAATCACATATTTAGAGTTTTTACTCAGTTCAAGTTTAAAAGTTAAAATTTAATATTTGTTTTCACTGCATGTTACTTCTCCTTAAACAAAGTGTTGTTTTTGATTAATAGATTTTTGCACTTTATTTTTTTGTATTTCAATCCAATTATATTTTAAAAATATTTCAGTTGAGTGGATGATAGAAAATTGCTATTATTGTTTTTTCTTTGAAGTAAATTTAGCCCACTTTTGCTAAAATAGAAAATATAGTCTACTGATGGTGCCTTGAATACCGGTTTCTTTCATTTAATGTTCATGTTATGGGGATATTTATATAAAGGAAATTTGTCTTTTGTGTCTGTTGAAAATTAAAGATTACTGACAGAGCCATAAGAAAATATTGCTTTATTTATCTGATCATATTGTAATATATTTGTTAGGTTTTCAGTAGGTTCAATTAGGTTCACTAGACTATATGCGTCATTTAAAAATTTTTCAATGAACATTCGAACAGTCCGGCCCTCGTCTTGTAGCTGATTTTTTTATTTGGCCCTCCGTCCATTTGACTTTGACACCCCTGCTCTAACCGCTAGGCTACCTGTCGCCTCTACACTCTAACCGCTAGGCTACCTGTCGCCTCTACACTCTAACCGCTAGGCTACCTGTCGCCTCTACACTCTAACCGCTAGGCTACCTGTCGCCTCTACACTCTAACCGCTAGGCTACCTGTCGCCTCTACACTCTAACCGCTAGGCTACCTGTCGCCTCTACACTCTAACCGCTAGGCTACCTGTCGCCTCTACACTCTAACCGCTAGGCTACCTGTCGCCTCTACACTCTAACCGCTAGGCTACCTGTCGCCTCTACACTCTAACCGCTAGGCTACCTGTCGCCTCTACACTCTAACCGCTAGGCTACCTGTCGCCTCTACACTCTAACCGCTAGGCTACCTGTCGCCTCTACACTCTAACCGCTAGGCTACCTGTCGCCTCTACACTCTAACCGCTAGGCTACCTGACGCCTCTACACTCTAACCGCTAGGCTACCTGTCGCCTCTACACTCTAACCGCTAGGCTACCTGTCGCCTCTACACTCTAACCGCTAGGCTACCTGACGCCTCTACACTCTAACCGCTAGGCTACCTGACGCCTCTACACTCTAACCACTAGGATACCTGTCGCCTCTACACTCTAACCGCTAGGCTACCTGTCGCCTCATTAGGACATAGGTTAGAAGAGGAGTAGTACGTGTGTGTGTGTGTGTGTGTGTGTTCTACCGGGCTCTGCAGGATCATGGAGACCCTCTTCCTCTGCTCCATCATGTTGAAGTCCTGTCTGAGGTCTGGCGCCATGTTCCTCTCCCTCTGATACTCCGGGCTGCTCTCGTCCACTCGGTCAAAGTAGCGCTCCTTGTGGGGGGCAGTGGTGGGAGGGGGCGCAGTCACCACCCCGGAACCTGAGTCACCGTTCATCACCGGGTCCTGTTGGCTCCTGGAGATCAGATTCAGGTCAGAAGTGAAAACATGGGTTGTGTTCATTAGGGTAAGTGTTTCCAAACCTTTTGGGGACAGGAACCCCTTTTGTGATAACAAATGTATACAAAAATAAATAAATAAATAAATAAATAAATAATAAAAATAATGACTTCAGGGACCCCATCAAAAATAGCATACAAAGGGTTTTACTATGACTACTGCAGTGCATGGTCGGACCAACCAAGTCTCAGGCCCTGGGAAACAACAAGTCCCCCCTTCTTCACATCGGAAAGAACATTTAGCAGTTTTAAAGCTAATTGGGGCAGAGAGACAAGTTTGCAGTTTTAAAGCTTTCACTGTTTACTGTTTTAAAGCTTAAATGACAGAGCACATATGTTCAAAACAACTTTAGGGAATTCAAGAAGTATTTAATTGAAAACTGGACCATCGATGGAGTACTGTGGATCCCCGTGAGCATCCCAGGCCCTGTTGTGCATCTAAGGGTATATTGTAGATATGACATTGTATTGTATTGCACTAGGATTGGGCGGTGTAGATGGTAGAAACAACGGAGAGCACCAAAGCAGCGCAAAATGTCAGATGGGGCCTTTCCCACCCCCCACATCTCCTGTACAATGTCGGATGATCATGGGCCTTTTACAGCAGACACTTCATTTCCGTTTTTCTCCCTAATCCTGATTCGATTTGAATGGGGATTAGGGAGGACCTCCGCGGACCACCAGTTTGGGAAACACTGCACTTCATACCAAAATGTTTTAAAACAGAAAACGAACATGTGCATGTATTATTAGATAATCCCAGGTAGTATCTCCAATGTTTCAGTCCCTTACATGTGTTGCCTAATGAACACAAACATGTTTTAATCAAGATTACATTTCATATCCAAGGCAGGCAGCCAGATGGAAAAATGTCACGTCACGCTTGGTGCACTAAACATTCAGTCACATTACATGCCATCACCTCTGCTGCTTCCTGTTTTGATAGTGTGACCACACCCCCCAGGGCTTATTGATTTCCTGTCCATTTCCTCTGGCTCAGTCAGTCTAGATACAAAACAAGACACTCAACCGTCATCATTACAGGGGATAGAATGAAAATGTGGCACGGCGAGCAGCGCATCGGTCTAAGACACTGCATCGCAGTGCTTGAGGCACCACTACAGACATCCTGGTTCGAATCCAGGCTGTATCCCAACCGGCTGTGATTGGGAGTCCCATAGGGCGGCGCACAATTGGCCCAGCGTTGTCCGGGTTGATCAGGTGTAGGCCGTCATTGTAAATAAGAATTTGTTCTTAACTGACTTGCCTAGTTAAATAAAAGGTTATATTAAAAATTAAAAAATGAGCCAGCAAGCCAACCAAACATTGACATTGCTAGCACAGAGAGTAAGGAAGAGAGGAAGAGAGAGAGTTACCATGAAATGCCCTTATCAGTCCAGAGAGTGGATGGCAGTGATTCTGTTGCATAGCAGAGGTATGAGAGCTGGTTGCTGCGAACCATGAACCAGTTGCACCACTATCTCCCATAGAACAGCATTGATGTCAGAGAGAAATGGAGAGGAGACAGACGACAGTAGTCTCACACTGCCAGACATCACACTGACATTTTCATATGAGAATCAACGTACAGCGTCTGGAGTCGAGCTAGAGGTAAATAAGCCACTTCCAATTGATCCAGGCTCATTTTTGTCAAGGATGTCTGATGGGAAAATGTTCCCTCAGACAGAGTACATTACCAGCCTGTAGCCAGAGAGTTGACCTCCCCCCAGAGGACAAAGACAGCCAGCATAGAGCATTAGAGCTAGGCGGGGCCCTGTTCCAATACTCAAAATGCCTCCTTCCTTCCTCCCTTCCATGAAATAATCAATCCCTGATCTGACATGATTGCTGAAATCAATGCAGTGAATTCCTCTTTAAATCTAACCTAGCCAATCATGTTACCACAGTGACTACTACCACAGGAAAGGGATGAGGCTCAGGATGTATTTTTACAGTACTTGAAAAGGGCCCAAGTAGGCCTCTCTGGGCTGCCTGGCAGACACCACCGTCTCTGGGCTGCCTGACAGACACCACCGTCTCTGGGCTGCCTGACAGACACCACCGTCTCTGGGCTGCCTGACAGACACCATTAGTCCTTCTCAGTCCTCAGCAGTTAGACAAATCTCAGCCGAAACAGGACACAGGGCTGCTATGATAACTACTACCCAGGACCAAACCAGCCAGGCCTCACAGCAGAGAGAGATGGGCACTAAATGGACTGGGTACGAGACTAACTGAGAATAGTTTGGGTGAAACTAAAACACCCGGAGACACTAAAAAAAACAGATATTTACCATCTGTATGGCTGAAGTAATAAAATATATAAATATTTTAAAAATATATATAGTTATTTATTTATTTGCAACCACTGACACCAAAACAGTGTAGAAATGCTATATATAAATATAGCAGTATTGAAGTGTCAGTATTGAAGCTATGGTTGTCTTTTCTGACCTGAGGGATTCTTGAGATTTTTACACTCACGAAATACATAGTCCAGAGGAACTAGTCTGGAATCCCAACTGATATAGTTTCACAGTTTGCATTGTATTTCAGGCTGCCAAATACCAACATGAAAAAGTTGAAAAATAGCAATTAGGGATAGGTCTTCCTGTGCCAATCTCATTAGGGACCAAAAATACCCAGAACCTCTGGTCTGTTACTAATCCGATTGTATCACGAATTGCCTATTTATTGTCCAACAGAACAGAGGATAATGCTGCACTGGTTGGTAGAATGGATTCTTGCCAGAGACCCAGATGGGATGCTATTCCCTATAGAGTGCACTACTTTTTAACCAGGGCCTATCACAGCCTGCTCAAAAGTAGTGCACTCTAGGGAATAGGGTGCCATGTGGGATGCAACCATGGGGTTCTGTGTCCAGGAATGGAATGGTCCCTTAATGGTCCCGGTCTCTTAGCTCCGCTCTGAGTCTTCCTCTCTATGACTGACTCAGCACTCTCGACTGTTGAGGATCTGTTGTGATTGTTGTGGTGCCAGTACTGTGGGAAGGGAACGTCGCAGGCATGTTGTGGTGCCAGTACTGTGGGAAGGGAACGTCGCAGACATGTTGTGGTGCCAGTACTGTGGGAAGGGAACGTCGCAGGCATGTTGTGGTGGCAGTACTGTGGGAAGGGAACGTCGCAGGCATGTTGTGGTGGCAGTACTGTGGGAAGGGAACGTCGCAGACATGTTGTGGTGGCAGTACTGTGGGAAGGGAACGTCGCAGACATGTTGTGGTGCCAGTACTGTGGGAAGGGAACGTCGCAGACATGTTGTGGTGGCAGTACTGTGGGAAGGGAACGTCGCAGACTAAATCTGAATCCTCATTCAAGAGGAAACGACCCAGAACAAGAAGGCTCTAAAAGCAACTGTGGTTGAGTAAAGTGTCTGCTTACATGCACAGCTTCAACAAACTAAGGACAAAAACACACTAAATGGTAATTATACACTGTCCCTGGTATCTGATATAGACAACAAGCAAGTCGACTCCATTATAACCTCAAACTGTGGTCGTGAGTCTTTCAGATGACGTACTTCTTCAAACTAAGGACAAAAACATACAAAATGGGGGTAAACTAGCTTTAAAAAAAAACACACAGCTGAAACAACATGAACTAAGTGCTTTCAGTGCTAACAGAGTGACCACTATCCTTATTCCTGCTGCAGAAACCAAGCTCAGGAAATAACCGAGGCTTTGTGTAATAGGATCTCCCACCGCCTCCAGGCAGTAACAGATACACTGCTGCTGATCCCGGTCCTCTAGACTGGACATCCATGGGGAACACAGAGAGCAAAATGGCTTCTTCAACTGTTATTCATTTTGTCCAAATCTTACTGTACAATCAAATCTGAATACAATACCTACATCAATTCTTAAAACATTTTTTTTTAAAGTCAACCACTTCCTAAATTAAAAAATTTATGAAGTTTCTTTTTTCAATTCCACAGTTTAGATTAGCTTGGATAAATCTCAGGTATATAGCCTCGACCTCGCTTACAGAACCCAAGGAAGCCCACCCATAGAAATGTAATTACTATTATATTAAATGTATTCTAAAGTCATTCCATTAAATCATTAAGTTACTCCATTAAATCATTAAGTCACTCCACTAAGTCACTCCACTAAGTCACTCCACTAAGTCACTCCACTAAGTCACCCCATTAAGTCAAGAGCCTCTGTCTCCATGACCTGTACATCTAAGGTAAACAACATGGATGTGTCCCAAATGGCACCATATTTCCAATAAAGTCAATGCACTAGGACTCGATTCAAAAGTAGTGCACTATATAGGGAAAGGGTGCCATTTTGGACAAAGACAAAGACCAAACCTTCCATGGGTTCATTGAGGTCAGAGTTCTGTGTGAACAGCCATCCAGTCAGGTCAAAGGTCAGTAGATAGACCAAGAACGGGATTGCCTTAAGGATAGTGAAACTGGAAACTAGACCGTGAGAGAGAAGAGCTCAACCAGCTTGTCGTCCTAAAAACAGGAAATGAGTTTGAATTTTTCAACCTCTGGTTCCTTGGCCACTCCTATGAGGGAAATTAATATAGGGAATAATGTTTTTTGGGGATAAGCGGTGAAATGAAGGTTGATTGTGTAAACAGGCTTTATCACAAAAAGTTACATTCGCGGATTAAGACTATTTTATAGGACAAAACAGAGAAGAGCTCCTAAGGCTGTGTTTCCAACAGACTTAATTTTCTGCGCTTTTCCAAAAACGCCATTAAAATTGACCAATGAGCCACGGTGGAGTATACCTCTGTTAATGCCTACAAAAAGACGCCATCACTATTGCCCTCTATAAAAATGACATTGTTTCTTGCACAAAATGTTACAATAGGAAAGAGTACAGGAGATGAAATACACTTCCTGCTTGTAACATCCTTCTGAGGTCAACTTGAAACATCCCAGATGTCCAGTACAAACAGTATTCCCAGATAACACTTCCACTGAGTGTCTGAACTGGGAAAGTCAAAAGCCCGGCATAATGCTGTGAAACTATTAAGAGTCCTACCAGGATTATCAATCTAGAAAAACTCAGTTGTTAACTTGTGGAGAGAAGAGAGAGTCGTGACCAGACTAGCAAGCAGTGGCTATTAATTCAACCCCTTCAGATTGCAGCTTCTTGAGAATTTGACATATAGTGCCATTTTTCTTGTGTTGTGCTACATTTTCTGATCATGGTTATAAGAGGAAAACTAGGGATGCGACTTCATTTAAAAAATATATATTATCCTAAAATTCCATGTGAATTCACAATGCAGCTGCACTGCTGACAGCAACGGTTTGGGTCTTCAGATGGTTCAACACCTGTACTACCATTACTGTACCTTAACGTCACCTGGCAAAGTCAGCATCTCCTCATTTAACTTCTCAAAGTAACTTAGTTGCTGTTGGTTGCCTTGCTGCCTTTTCCCTGTAACTGTTAACAATGACGCAGTGGTATGGAGTTGACTCCAAAATAATTGATTCATAACTACTTTTTTTATTTTACCTTTATTAAACCAGGGAGGCCAGTTGAGAACAAGTTCTCATTTACAACTACGACCTGGCCAAGATAAAGGAAAGCAGTGCGACACAAACAACAACACAGAGCTACACATGGACTAAAACAAATGTACATTCAATAATACAACAGAAACATCAATATACAGTGTGTGCAAATGAAATAAGGAGGTAAGGCAATAAATAGGCCATAGTGACGAAGTAACTACAATTTAGCAATTTACACTGGAGTGATATACAGTTGAATTCGGAAGTTTACATACACTTAGGTTGGAGTCATTAAAACTTGTTTTTCAACCACTCCACAAATGTCTTGTTAACATACTATAGTTTTGGCAAGTTGGTAAGGACATCTACTTTGCGCATGACACAAGTAATTTTTCCAACAATTGTGTACAGACAGATTTCACTTAATCACAATTCCAGTGGGTCAGAAATTAACATACACTAAGTTGACTGTGCCTTTAAACAACTTGGAAAATTCCAGAAAATGATGCCATGGCTTTAGAAGCTTCTGAAACGATAATTTACATAATTTCAGTCAATTGGAGGAGGTGTACCTGTGGATGTATTTCAAGGCCTACCTTCAAACTTGGTGCATCTTTGCTTGATATCATGGGAATATCAAAAGAAATCAAGACTTTCGGAAAAGTCTGGTTCATCCTTGGGTGCAATTTCCAAACACCTGAAGGTACCGTGTTCATCTGAAAAAATAATAGTACGCAAGTATAAACACCATGGGACCACGCAGCCGTCATACCGCTTAGGAAGGAGACGCGTTCTGTCTCCTAGAGATGAACATACTTTGGTGCGAAATGTGCAAATCAATTCCGGAACAACAGCAAAGGACCATGTGATGATGCTGGAGGAAACAGGTACAGAAGTATCTATATCCACGGGAAAACGAGTCCTATATCGACATAAACTGAATGGCCGCGGAGCAAGGAAGAAGCCACTGCTGCAAAACCGCCATTAAAAAGCCAGACTACGGGTTGCAACTGCACATGGGGACTTTTGGGAGAAATGTCCTCTGGTCTAAAGAAACAAAAATGGAACTGTTTGGCCATAATGTTATGTTAGGAGGAAAATGGGGGATGCTTGCAAGCCGAAGAACACCATCCCAACCGTGAAGCACGGAGCATCATATTGTGAGGGTGCTTTGCTGCAGGAGGGACTGGTGCACTTCACAAAATACATGGCATCATGAGGTAGGAAAATTACGTGGATATATTGAAGCAACATCTCAAGACATCAGTCAGGAAGTTGAAGCTTGGTCGCAAATGGGTCTTCCAAATGGACAATGGCCCCAAGCATACTTCCAAAGTTGTGGCAAAATGGCTTAAGGACAACAAAGTCAAGGTATTGGAGTGGCCATCACAAAGCCCTGACCTCAATCCCAAAGAAAATTTGTGGGCAGAACTGAAAAAGCTTGTGCGGGCAAGGAGGCCTACAAACCTGACTCATTTATACACCAGCTCTGTCAGGAGGAATGGCCCAAAACTTATTATGGGAAGCTTGTGGAAGGATACGCAAAACATTTGACCCAAGTTAAACAATTTAATGGCAATGCTACCAAATACTAATTGAGTGTATGTAAATGTCTGACCCACTGGGAATGTGATGAAAGAAATAAAAGCTGAAATAAATCACTACTATTATTCTGACATTTCACATTCTTAAAATAATGTGGTGATCCTAACAGACCTAAAACAGGGAATTTTTACAATGCCTAAATGTCAGGAATTGTGAAAAACTGAGTTTAAATGTATTTGACTAAGGTGTATGTAAACTTACGACCTCAACTGTAGGTATTTATAGTTGTTCACATATTCTAAGTCTAGAGGAGTGCAGAGTGATGCTAGTTGGGCGGGCAGGTGCGAGCAGTGATCGGTTGAAGAGCATGCATTTCGTTTTACTAGCGTTTAAGAGCAGTTGGAGGCCACAGAAGGAGTGTTGTATGGTGTTGAAGCTCTTTGTAGGTTTGTTAACACACAGTGTCCAAAGGGCCAGATGTATACAGAATGGTGTCTTCTGCGTAGAGGTGGATCACAGAATCACCCGGAGCAAGAGCAACATCATTGATATATACAGAGAAAGGAGTCGGTTCGAGAACCGAAGCCTGTGGCACACCCATAGAGACTGCCAGGGGTCCGGACAACAGGCCCTCCGATTTGACACACTGAACTCTATCTGAGAAGTAGTTAGTGAACCAGGCGAGGTAGTCATTAGAGAAACCAAGGCTGTTGAGTCTGCCGATAAGAATGTGGTGATTGACAGAGTCGAAAGCCTTGGCCAGGTCGATGAAGACGGCTGCACAGTAATGTATTTTATCAATGGCGGTAATGACATTGTTTAGGACCATGAGCGTTGCTGAGGTGCACCCACGACCAGCTCGGAAACCAGATTGCATAGTGGAGAAGGTACAGCGGGATTCGAAATGGTCGGTGATTGGTTTGTTCACTTGGCTTTCAAAGACTTTAGAAAGGCAGGACAGGATGGATATAAGTCTGTAACAGTTTGGGTCAAGAGTGTCTCCCCCTTTGAAGAGAAAATGACCCCGGCCACTTACCAATCTTTAGGAATCTCCGACGATAAGAAAGTGAGGTTGAACAGACTAGTAAAAGGGGTTGCAACAATGGCGGCGGATAATTTTAGAAAGAGAGGGACCAGATTGTCTAGCCCAGCTGATTTGTAGGGATCCAGATTGTACAGCTCTTTCAGAACCTCAGCTGTCTGGATTTGGGTGAAGGGGGGGCTTGGGCCAGTTGCTGCGGGGGGTGCAGAGCGGTTGGCTGGGGTAGGGGTAGCCAGCCAGACATTTCAGAATTTTTGGTGGCCTTCCTAAGCCAGGATTCAGACACGGCTAGGACATCAGGGTTGGCGGAGTGTGCTCAAGCAGTGAATAAAGTAAACTTAGGGAGGAGGCTTTATGATGTTAACATGCACGTCGACTCCCATTTCTGAGTGACAACATTCGACTCTTAATATTCAGTATTTCTGGAATGGAGGAGACCGACAAGTTGCTGAAATTCCCGAGAACACAAAACACTCACATCTTTCATAGTGAGTTAGCGAGGGATGGAGAGAGGGAGAGAGAGGGGCACAGTATACAGGCAGAACCGTGCACTAGGCCTATCTAAATCGGCAATCAAAAAGTGTGTCTGGCAAATGGAATGCTGTATCTCACAATTTCTTGGCTTGCAAAGTCTCGCAACCTCAGTAAACCAGGGCCTGTCATCAATGACTAAGATAATAAGACGAGTGAGATGCATCACTTAGCTCTCACAGTATCTGCGCAGATGGGCTTGGTAACAGGGAGGGCTTGGTAACAGGGAGAGTTGTTTTCAGCTCTACAGATGGGCTTGGTAACAGGGGAGGGCTTGGTAACGGGGAGGGCTTGGTAACGGGGAGGGCTTGGTAACGGAGGGCTTGTAACGGGGAGGGGGTCCATTACAATGAGATGAACGTATGTGTTGTAGACTTTAGATCTCCAATAATAATTGAGAACTTAACGAAATAGCAAAGTATTTCAGTTAGCTTTTCAGCTCATTTCAGCTAACTCATTCACATTAGGTACACTCACTGTGCACCTCATTAGTCATATTTGAGGGGACATAGTTGGCATGGCTGACTACGCATATTTAATATTGCTACGCTGCGTTCGATCAGAGCAGGAAGTTCTGTTGAGAAGGATAATAGACGAGTGAGATGCATCACAAAGCTCTCAGTATCTGTGCATGTGCACAGGTTCGCTTCACACTGTTCCGTGTGGTAGCCAGGGCACCAAAATAGCAGAGAAGTTGAGCCTCACACGTCAACACTCTTAGTTGTTGAGGAATTGATCCACTACGCTGTTCACTTGCTACTTTTTTTATTATTATTTTTTTTATCTACAAAAACATCGATTTTCAGTAATGGATTTCTCTTAATGTTAAGGAGCCAAATTTGGTTAAAAGGTTCACACTAGAGGTCGACTGATTATGATTTTTGATACCGATACTGATCGGTATCATGATACTGATACCGATTATTGGAGGACCAAAAAAAAGCCGATACCGATTATTGGAGGACCAAAAAAAGCCGATACCGATTATTGGAGGACCAAAAAAAAGCCGATACCGATTAAAATTGGCCGATTTGTATTTATTTATTTGTAATAATGACAATTACAACAATACTGAATGAACACTTATTTTAACTTAATATAATACATCAATAAAATCAATTTAGCCTCAAATAAATAATGAAACATGTTCAATTTGGTTTAAATAATGCAAAAACAAAGTGTTGGAGAAGAAAGTAAAAGTGCAATATGTGCTATGTAAGAAAGCTAACGTTTCAGTTCCTTGCTCAGAACATGAGAGCATATGAAAGCTAGTGGTTCCTTTTAACATGAGTCTTCAAAATTCCCAGGTAAGAAGTTTCAGGTTGTAGTTATTATAGGAATTATAGGACTATTTCTCTCTATACCATTTGTATTTCATATACCTTTGACTATTGGATGTTCTTATAGGCACTTTAGTATTGCCAGTGTAACAGTATAGCTTCCATCCCTCTCCTCGCCGCTACCTGGGCTCGAACCAGGAACAAATCGACAACAGCCACCCTCGAAGCAGCGTTACCCATGCAAAGCAAGGGGAACAACTACTCCAAGTCTCAGAGCAAGTGACGTTTGAAATGCTATTAGCGCGCACCCCGCTAACTAGCTAGCCATTTCACATCGGTTACACCAGCCTAATCTCGGGAGTTGATAGGCTTGAAGTCATAAACAGCTCAATGCTTGAAGCACAGCGAAGAGCTGCTGGCAAAACGCACAAAAGTGCTGTTTGAATGAATGCTTATGAGCCTGCTGCTGCCTACCATCGCTCAGTCAGACTGCTCTATCAATTCATAGACTTAATAATAACACACAGAAATGCGAGCCTAAGGTCATTAATATGGTCAAATCCGGAAACTATCATCCCGAAAACAAGACGTTCATTCTTTCAGTGAAATATATTCAGTATTTTATCTAACGGGTGGCATCCATAAGTCTAAATATTCCTGTTACATTGCACAACCTTCAATGTTATGTCATAAGTACCTAAAATTCTGGCAAATTAGTTTGCAATGAGCCAGGCGGCCCAAACTGTTGCATATACCCTGAACGCAAGAGAAGTGACACAATTTCACCTGGTTAATATTGCCTGCTAACCTTTCTTTTAGCTAAATATGCAGGTTTAAACATATATACTTCTGTGTATTGATTTTAAGAAAGGCATTGATGTTTATGGTTAGGTACACGTTGGAGCAACGACAGTCCTTTTTCGCAAATGCGCACTGCATCGATTATATGCAAAGCAGGACACGCTAGATAAACTAGTAATATCATCAACCATTTGTGACCATAGCTTCCATCCCATCAAGCATAACAAGTGATTATGATTAATTGATTGTTTTTTTATAAGATAAGTTTAATGCTAGCTAGCAACTTACCTTGGCTTCTTACTGCATTCGCGTAACAGGCAGGCTCCTCGTGAGGCAGGTGGTTAGAGCGTTGGACTAGTTAACTGTAAGGTTGCAAGAATGAATCCCTGAGCTGACGAGGTAAAAATCTGTCGTTCTGCCCCTGAACAAGGCAGTTAACCCACCGTTCCTAGGCAGTCATTGAAAATAATAATGTGTTCTTAACTGACTTGCCTAGTTAAATAAAGTTGTAAAATAAAAAATAAATAAAAATCGGTGTCCAAATATACCGATTTTTATTAAAACGTTAAAATCGGCCCTAATTAATTGTCCATTCCGATTTATCGGTCGACCTCTAGTTCACACCCCATTACTGATATCAGCTGACTGTTCTGAATGGTACACTACTAGGCCTACACATATTACGGTCAGTCACCCGAGCAGACATGGCTGACATTCACTGAATCATTTACTCACACACACACACCCCAACTTCTGACGGCCAGTGAAGTCAGCAACATACTTCACTTAACTCGCTGAGTCGTCTGACAAAAAAAGACTGAGGCTGTGTAGCAACAAGCACAAAACCCCTCCCAATTTAAACCCACACACAGTTGATGTCCTCCATCCACCGGTTACCAATGTAAACGGTGGATGTTATGAAAAAAATCACTATCAACATTTACGGGATGTAGCACTGTGCAGCTACTGATAAGATCTGATACAATGACAGCATCAGGCCCAGTGCTTTACGTTTCACCACTGGCTGGGTCATCTGCATACATTACTAACCCCAGCCATCACACAGTTCCCCTCTATTACATACAGTACTAACCCCAGCCATCACACAGTCCCCCTCTATCACATACAGTACTAACCCCAGCCATCACACAGCTCCCCTCTATTACATACAGTACTAACCCCAGCCATCACACAGTTCCCCTCTATTACATACAGTACTAACCCCAGCCATCACACAGCTCCCCTCTATCACATACAGTACTAACCCCAGCCATCACACAGCTCCCCTCTATCACATACAGTACTAACCCCAGCCATCACACAGTTCCCCTCTATTACATACAGTACTAACCCCAGCCATCACACAGTTCCCCTCTATTACATACAGTACTAACCCCAGCCATCACACAGTTCCCCTCTATTACATACAGTACTAACCCCAGCCACCACACAGTCCCCCTCTATTACATACAGTACTAACCCCAGCCATCACACAGTTCCCCTCTATTACATACATTACTAACCCCAGCCATCACACAGTTCCCCTCTATTACATACAATACTAACCCCAGCCATCACACAGTTCCCCTCTATTACATACAGTACTAACCCCAGCCATCACACAGTTCCCCTCTATTACATACAGTACTAACCCCAGCCATCACACAGTTCCCCTCTATTACATACAGTACTAACCCCAGCCATCACACAGCTCCCCTCTCCCTACTGTTACATACAGTACTAACCCCAGCCATCACACACAGCTCCCCTCTCCCCACTATTACATACAGTACTAACCCCAGCCATCACACACAGCTCCCCTTTCCCCACTATTACATACAGTACTAACCCCAGCCATCACACAGCTCCCCTCTCCCTACTGTTACATACAGTACTAACCCCAGCCATCACACACAGCTCCCCTCTCCCCACTATTACATACAGTACTAACCCAGCCATCACACAGTTCCCCTCTCCCTACTGTTACATACAGTACTAACCCCAGCCATCACACAGTTCCCCTCTATTACATACAGTACTAACCCCAGCCATCACACACAGCTCCCCTTTCCCCACTATTACATACAGTACTAACCCCAGCCATCACACAGCTCCCCTTCCCCCACTATTACATACAGTACTAACCCCAGCCATCACACAGCTCCCCTCTCCCTACTGTTACATACAGTACTAACCCCAGCCATCACACACAGCTCCCCTCTCCCCACTATTACATACAGTACTAACCCCAGCCATCACACAGTTCCCCTCTATTACATACAGCCATCACACAGCTCCCCTCCCCACTATTACTCAACAACTGGTGCATATCTGAAGTGTGCAGGGGTGTAGCATTGACTGTGGTCACTATGGAAACAGACCACATTACCGTGGAAACTGAGATAGCCCTTTACACCATTATGTAATAGTAGAGCAGCCCATCACAATACACCAGGTCTACTCCATATGTTATTAACACCTTCCACACTTGTTGTGAACTGGGAGTTGAAATATATTTCATCATTGGGGGGGGGGGGGGGGGGGGGGGTAGTAGTAGTAGTAGTAGTAGTAGTAGTAGTAGAAGGGACACACAGGTTGCCATTTCAATTTTTAAGTTCAAATAGGCCGTATGTTCTACTTCTGACTAATCAATTTGTTACAAATGCACTCTCATGGATGCCACAGCACCATTTGGAACCTAAGAACCTTCTGATGGAATCAAAGGAATGATTGAATCTGGGCCACATTCCAACATGGAATCAAAGGAACGATTGAATCTGGGCCACATTCCAACATGGAATCAAAGGAATGATTGAATCTGGGCCACATTCCAACATGGAATCCCTGGGGGAAACTAGCCAAAAGTCACTAGTATTGATTACAGCAAGACAGTTCTGGAGATATTCTGCAACAGTCCAGATGCGGTCAATAACTTATTCCATTCTCCAAGGCTCAGGCCTGCATCCTGCCATGTGGCAATGATTAGAGCATAGAAAGAGAGACCGAGAGAAGGGGAGACAGAAAGAGAGAACACCAGGAGAGATCGAGAGTAGTTTTCAGCTCTCCATCTCTACAGATGGGCTTGGTAACGGGGAGGGCTTGGTAACGGGGAGGGCTTGGTAACAGGGAGGGTTGTTTTCAGCTCTACAGGTGGGCCTGGTAACAGGGAGGGTTTGGTAACAGGGAGGGCTTGGTAACAGGGAGGGCTTGGTAACAGGGAGGGCTTGGTAACAGGGAGGGTTGTTTTCAGCTCTACAGATGGGCTTGGTAACGGGGAGGGGAGGGGTCCATTACAATGAGATGTGTATGTGTTGATGACTAGATCTCCAATAATCATTGAGAACTTAACAAAATAGCAAAGTATTTCAGTTAGCTTTTCAGCTCATTTCAGCTAACTCATTCATGTTATGTACACCCACTGTGCACCTCATTAGTCATATTTGAGGGGACATAGTTGGCATGGCTGACTACGCATATATTTAATATGGCTACGTTGCGTTCGATCAGAGCAGGAAGTTCTGTTGAAAAGGCCTTTTCATCAATTCTAGTTCATATCCTAGGTCAGCAAAAGAGACAAAACAAGGATAAAGACTACTTGAGTTAGCTCCAAAAATATGCCAGTCAAGTCATATTTAGTGAATGGATTTTGCCATGAGAAGAAACAGATACTTGGTTTCAACCCCCACCCCCCTCTTGAGTGTGTCACCCTCTCACATCATGGGAAGTGCACTTAAGCATTCAGCCTGAGTCAGTCTCATTTTAACTCTGCAGTGAATGCCTGTCAAAGCTCGAATCCATAATAGTCCAACCAATGGGATGTAGGAAACCACTGCTGCCTGTGCCTCAGACAACAACTACTATTGTATCTGGACTGCGGACAGAAGAATGCATTAGAGATACTCTTGTTGCTCATTTAAAATGTAATGTTATGGGCAGTAGTCCCGAGTTTGATTCTGTGTAGATATGGCAAAATCTAGTAAGCTGAAAGCATCCAATAATGCACAAAATCCAACTGCACATTACCACAAACATCTTGCTTTTTAATTTCTTAGAAACCTCGTAACCAGTTTTGATTGAATACGACTCCAAGTGACGTTATTTAACCAGAATTCATGAAAAAAAAATACATTAATATTTCTAATCCACTGTACCCTGATAAAACTGATATAAAACGCAATTTCTCAGGGGCTTGAAATCAACTCTTAGGAATAGAGTTAGACGCCATTTCATGTTATTGGAAGTCCCACATACCAACATTGGTTTGTTTTGGACAGATGATAATGCTTAGATAAACCCCCATCAGTCTGCCATAAAGCGTCATCAGTCTGCCATAAAGCGTCATCAGTCTGGTCTTAACCACTATGTTCAACAGGTGGATTGTCCTTGGGGATAACATGACTGTTAGCTGGAAGAGGACGAGCAGCATTTCTTCTAATTCATTACCTTGCGTTTCCACTGGAAACATCTGTGATTTTTAAATGGCGAGGCGTCTATGATCGTTTTGCGACGTGATTTGTTAGTACAAAGTAGTATCTAGTGAAAACATACTGTTTGAGTACTTCACTATAGAAGGAACTTAAAAATATTGTCCATTACAACTATGCTTGATTCAGATTGGCCCAGTAGTGTGAAAAGGGTACTAGCGTCTTCAAACAGGACATGCTGCTGGCTGCTACAGCACATGAGAGTAGTGCCTGGGTTACACAGATGGCAGTGTTATCATTATGTAAGACTGAGATGCATCCCAAATGGCACCCTATTCACAATGTACAAGTGCACTACTTTGGAACAGGGACCATAGGTGCACTGATTATGTAAGGAATGGGTTGACATTTGGGACACAGCCTCAGCAAGGGGTGACTGTGTTCAGCGGCTGTGAATATGGCCCCAAGTCATCATCATCATCATAATAATGTATTCCTGAAATGTAATCCATAGAGGTCCTTTGAGGGACAGAAGGATATTTGACATTTGCACACAAAAGGATTATTGAGAAATAATGAACTAAAAAGTCACAGCGGATAAGAGTGTTTTCTAAATGATGAAACATAAAACGCAGGCTCAATGATGTGACTCCTGAGCCTTATCAAGGCCTCCTCATAACTACGGTTGTAGTAACGTCTAAAGCTGACACTGTTGGCATGGAAATGTTGTTTTCTGAGGCAGGGTGTTGTGTTGAGGGGACAGGGGCTGGGGAGGGAGGGGACAGGGGCTGGGGAGGGAGGGGACAGGGGCTGGGGAGGGAGGGTCCTCAAGGCTTTATCTGGGTGTGGGAGATCACTGTCTAACAACAGTACTGAGAATAAACCCTGCTTAGGGAGTTTGAGGAGATGAGGCACAGAACTTCTAATTTTGACCACATTATTGATGCAAGATGATTTGTAGATCAGCGATTCTGCGCAGCCTGAATGCAATGTAGAACCACGCACACTGTCTTACATAGCTCTAGTATAAACCGCGATACCCTGAGTCTACGTATGTGCCAGTGGCAACTATAGAAGAAACTAGGCAAAGCAGTGGACTAGTGACAAAGCTTCAGGACATTAGTGCCACTGGGCTGGTTCGTGACGTTTTCCTGGTAACATTGTCAATATTAACCTAGGCAGTCAAATCCATTTTTAGAACTTCCTCAGAAAACATGGTTTCTTATGTCTAACACAATATACACTCTATGCAGTGCATTAACAGATCTGTTTACACACCCGAAACGGTGCCAACATTTACACTCAGAGAAAGGAAGGAAAGAGAGTGAGAAAGAAAAAAAATGTTTGAAATGAGGAACACATTTTCATCATCTGCACTGGGGTCAAGGGTGTGTCTAGTAGCCCGAAAACGAACAGACTTCAAAAATGTGTTAGTGTGTGTGTGTTTGGTACTGCTAGCTTCACTCCAATGGGTGTTCCTCTCATTCCACCAGAATAACGAAATCCGGGGAGTTACCCCTCCACAGTTCTCTAAAGGGTTTCTAGCCTAGTCCCTCTCTACTAATCCCCACAGAGGGAAAGAGAGAGAGGAGGGGAGTTAGGCTACAGCCCAATTACTGACTGGAAAATGTACAGTATCTACAGCTAGTGGACTAGAGAAGCAACATCTTAATGGAATCTGCTCTCCGATGTTGTCCTAAAAATCCACACACACACACACAGTAGCAAAACGCTTTCCAACAGACAATGAAAACAAGTGCTTCTTCCACAGCCATCAATGTCCCTCCTCTGAATGACCCTCTGCTCTTATCAAGGCTTTCACTGCGTGGACATGGGATGATACAGACAATGTACAGAGAAGGACTCGGAATTCATCAAGCTATTTTTTTGGCTGGTTGAAGTTGTGTTCTGGATTGTTATCATTGGGAAAGAGAGTATTCCAACAGTCTCTTGGGAGTTTGATTGGAAGATTGCTCAAATAGACAATGGGATGTTTAAATGAAATAGTTCACTATTATTACTACAGTACACAAGGAAAATTACATGCATGAAGTTATACATGGTTGAGTAAGGCCTACAATAGCAACACACACTAGCATAGCTCAGTGGATGGCTATTATGAGAGACTATTTCTTCATTTCCTGTCCCATTCAGGCCTACAGTACGCAAAGTAGGCTACCAGTCACTAGAGGGACAAACACATTTCCTAATATCATTGCATAACAGATAATACTGCACCGTATATTGTTGTGATAGATACATAACAGTAAACATGCACTAATTCAACCTAAACTCAGTTTCCTTTCCTGCAGGCTGTGAAAAATACACAAAACAACAGCCTACTAAAATGTGGCCTTGGAGCCTCACTCCTGCGATTGAAGGAGGTGTGTGGGGGGACCAAGTAATACATGGTGATTTCGTTGTTTTTATTAACCTTCGAAAGCCAACAAAACGATGTAATGTATGATACTAGTGTTACAGTTGAATAAAACATGAAATCATATGTCGCACAGGCTCCTCTGCAGAGTCCACTGGCGACGCGCAGTCAATAATAGAAACAATATAGGTTTCTACATATTGTACAAAGAGAAACGACATAAACCTTTAAATAATGTACATGGTCTCGCACTAGCCGGAGCTACGAAACAACATGATCAGTTTTAACTTACCCTCGTTTAGTTGAAATATGATTGAAAAGACAGCACCTTCTCGTAGAAAGCGAGCGTACTATTTTCAGTATTTTTATCCGCTACCCTGCTGCTTTGAAAGAGGTCTGCTTCTGCTTGTAGTTCCTGCGATGCTCCGCCCACCAACGCCTCTCACTTGGGTGCGGCAAAGCGGTGAATGCTGGTGCGCGCCATTGGTTGTGCTCAAAATCCATTGCGGCACATGAAAGCAACGACGAACCTGGTTGGAGGTTGTACTGAGAAAGTACGATTAGACTAAACCGTCACATCACCGGGCAAAAGTGGTGAGTGAGGAGCGCCATCTCAACTCGAGCATCACCGGGCCATAATGTCAACAAAATAGTATGATGAATCGTTTAGAAACATAAACTAATATTTTTTAAATAGCCTAGGGCCTAAGCCTATGTTACAATTTTCAAAGTAGTTTTCCTTAGAAAATATTCTGATTCTGAAGGCAGGTAAAGCAACACATGCATTTTGAGCAAACCTTTTTGCACGTGAAAACACTGAATCCTTACTAATAACTCCACGTGCTTGACATATGTCACTTGTTTTCAGCCGACTTCAACGTCTGCTTTGGTGGGGGCACCCGGGAGGCAGCCCGGTTTCAAAACGAATGCAATCAACGCTAACCCGGTTCAACCGGGGCATGCCCGGGGTATTAATCGAATTCCGTCACTTATAGGAACCCATGATGAAACCAAACAATTTGTTTTTTAGTGTCATCCCCAGTGGTGGAAAAATAACCCAATTGTCATATCTGAGTAAAAGTAAAGATGCCTTAATAGAAAATTACTCAAGTAAAAGTGAAAGTCACCCAGTAAAATACTACTTGAGTCTAAAAAAAGTCTAAAAGTATTTGGTTTTAAATATACCTAAGTATCAAAATTAAATTAAATTGCAAAAATATTTATTTTATTTATTTATTTTTATTAATTTAACCTTTATTTAAATAGGCAAGTCAGTTAAGAACACATTCTTATTTTCAATGGCGGCCTAGGAACAGTGGGTTAACTGCCTGTTCAGGGGCAGAACAACAGAAAGGCAAAAGGCCTCCTGCGGGGATGGGGCCTGGGATAAAAAAACAACAACAATATAAATATAGGACAAGAGACACAACAACACTACATAAAGAGAGAACTAAGACAACAACATAGCAAGGCAGTGTAACGGATGTGAAATGACTAGCTAGTTAGCGGTGGTGCGCGCTAATAGCATTTCAATTTCGGGGCGGCAGGGTGGTTAGAGAGTGGTTAGAGAGTTGGACTAGTAACCGGAAGGTTGCAAGTTCAAACCCCCTGAGCTGACAAGGTACAAATCTGTCGTTCTGCCCCTGAACAGGCAGTTAACCCACTGTTCCTAGGCCGTCATTGAAAATAAGAATTTGTTCTTAACTGACTTGCCTAGTTAAATAAAGGTAAAAAAATAAAAATTGGTGACCTTGAAGTAGTGGTTCCCCTTGCTCTGCAAGGGCCATGGCTTTTGTGGAGTGATGGGTAACGATGCTTCGTGGGTGACTGTTGTTGATGTGTGCAGAGGGTCCCTGGTTCGGGCGAGGGGACGGACTAAAGTCATACTGTTACAGCAGCAACACATGACAACATAGCATGGTAGCAACATAACACAAAACATGGCACAAACATTATTGGGCACAGACAACAGCACAAAGGGCAAGAAGGTAGAGACAACATTACATCACACAAAGCAGCCACAACTGTCAGTAAGAGTGTCCATGATTGAGTCTTTGAATGAAGAGATTGAGATAAAACTGTCCAGTTTGAGCGTTTGTTGCAGCTCGTTCCAGTCGCTAGCTGCAGCGAACTGAAAAGAGGAGTGACCCAGGAATGTGTGTGCTTTGGGGACCTTTAACAGAATGTGACTGGCAGAACGGGTGTTGTATGTGTAGGACGAGGGCTTCAGTAGATACCTCAGATAGGGGGGAGTGGGGCCTTAGAGGCCTAAGAGGGTTTTAAGAATAAGCATCAACCAGTGGGTCTTGCGACAGGTATACAGAGATGACCAGTTTACAGAGGAGTATAGAGTGCAGTGATGTGTCCTATAAGGAGCATTGATGGCAAATCTGATGGCCGAATGGTAAAGCTGAGTAAATGGATATAAATGGATGAGAGAGCTTCCTACTGTCTGAGCTATGTTGTTGATTCAAATTGAAAAGAGCGTGGGGCCTAGGATCGAGCCTTGGGGTACTCCCTTGGTGGCAGGCAGTGGCTGAGACAGCAGATTTTCTGACTTTATACACTGCACTCTTTGAGAGAGGTAGTTAGCAAACCAGCCCAAAAACCCTTCTGAGACACCAATACTCCTTAGCCGGCACACAAGAATGGAATGTTCTACCGTATCAAAAGCTTTGGCCAAGTCAATAAAAATAGCAACACAATATTGCTTAGAATCAAGGGCAATGGTGACATCATTCAGGACCTTTAAGGTTGCAGTGACACATCCATAACCTGAGCGGAAACCAGATAGTATACCCGAGAGAATACTATAGACATCAAGGAAGACAGTCAGTTGATTATTGACAAGTTTTTTTCCCAACACTTTTGATAAACAGGGCATCATAGAAATAGGCCTGTAACAGTTAGGATCAGCTTGATCTCCTCCTTTAAATAAAGGATGAACCGTGGCTGCCTTCCGAGCAATGGGAACCTCCCCAGAAAGGAGAGACAGGTTAAAAAGGTCAGAGATAGGCTTGGCGATGATAGGGGCAGCAACCTTAAAGAAGAAAGGGTCTAAACCATCTGACCCAGATGTTTTTTCGGGGTCAAGTTTAAGGAGCTCCTTTAGCACCTCGGACTCAGTGACCGCCTGCAGGGAGAAACTTTGTAGTGGGGCAGGGGAAGAAGAGGGAGGAGTATCGGTGACTTAAAACCAGCAAATCAAATTGTTTGGGGACAGACTTGGTGGAGACAACAGAGCACCGAAGGTAATCCTAGGTAAAGATTGCCACTCCCCCACCTTTGGAAGATCTGTTTTGCCGAAAAAGGTTATAACCAGAAAGGTTATCATCAGTATTCAAAACACTCTTCCTTAACCACGTCTCAGTAATTACCAACACATCTGGATTGGAGCTGTGAACCCACACTTTCAATTGATCCATTTTAGGTAATAAGCTTCTAGTGTTAACGTACAGAAAACCCAGGCTTTTACGAGAGCAGAAATCAGTTGGGGCAGATATCAGAGCACAAGACAGAATTGGGTCTAGCAACAGTAGATGGGCCAGGGTGTACATGCACATTTCCAGATATCATCAACAGTAGATGGGCCAGGGTGTACATGCACATTTCCAGATATCATCAACAGTAGATGGGCCAGGGTGTACATGCACATTTCCAGATAGCATCAACAGTAGATGGGCCAGGGTGTACATGCACATTTCCAGATATCATCAACAGTAGATGGGCCAGGGTGTACATGCACATTTCCAGATATCATCAACAGTAGATGGGCCAGGGTGTACATGCACATTTCCAGATATCATCAACAGTAGATGGGCCAGGGTGTACATGCACATTTCCAGATATCATCAACAGTAATACAATCAAAGCACAGCATAGGACAGGGAGAACTCTGCAGTGCTGATTTATGACATCTGACTGTGCATCAGATGGCAACGAGATCATATTGTACAGCAATTTAATCAGGTAACATGAATACAAAGCCGGCGAGAGGTGGT
Source organism: Oncorhynchus clarkii lewisi (assembly GCF_045791955.1). Classification (NCBI taxonomy): domain Eukaryota; kingdom Metazoa; phylum Chordata; class Actinopteri; order Salmoniformes; family Salmonidae; genus Oncorhynchus; species Oncorhynchus clarkii. The sequence continues at coordinate 12,064,548 of NC_092158.1, read as the reverse complement.
TAGAATAGGATGGGAGGCCAAAAGTCTGTGCAACCAATATAGAGTCAGAGTCCCGAGCATGGGAATGAACATAGTCTGTCCCACGGTTGGATAAAGGAAGTTTGCTGTCAACAAAGTATGCAGGAGCCATGAGGCAAATAGCAAAATAGCTAAATGCACACACACAAAAAAAAGATATAACTACTTGGGGCTAGCCATTGTAAGTTCAGAGTCACTCGCCCCAACAGTGCGTGTGTGCTGGAGGCGAGCGAATGCTCGGGAGAGAGGGGTGAGTGTGGTGGAGGTACCTGTACCAGACAGGGGGAGACAGACCAGGGAGAGAGGAGGGAGTGTGGTGGGGGTACCTGTACCAGACAGGGGGAGACAGACCAGGGAGAGAGGGTGAGTGTGGTGGGGGTACCTGTACCAGACAGGGGGAGACAGACCAGGGCAGATGGTGAACAGAGAGGAGGGAGTGTGGTGGGGGTACCTGTACCAGGACAGGGGGAGACAGGCCAGGGAGAGAGGGGGGAGTGTGGTGGAGGTACCTGTACCAGACAGGGGGAGACAGGCCAGGGAGAGAGGGGGGAGTGTGGTGGAGGTACCTGTACCAGACAGGGGGAGACAGACCAGGGAGAGAGGGGGGAGTGTGGTGGAGGTACCTGTACCAGACAGGGGGAGACAGACCAGGGAGAGAGGGGTGAGTGTGGTGGAGGTACCTGTACCAGACAGGGGGAGACAGACCAGGGAGAGAGGGGTGAGTGTGGTGGAGGTACCTGTACCAGGACAGGGGGAGACAGGCCAGGGAGAGAGGGGGGAGTGTGGTGGAGGTACCTGTACCAGACAGGGGGAGACAGGCCAGGGAGAGAGGGGGGAGTGTGGTGGAGGTACCTGTACCAGACAGGGGGAGACAGACCAGGGAGAGAGGGGGGAGTGTGGTGGAGGTACCTGTACCAGACAGGGGGAGACAGACCAGGGAGAGAGGGGTGAGTGTGGTGGAGGTACCTGTACCAGACAGGGGGAGACAGACCAGGGAGAGAGGGGTGAGTGTCGTGGAGGTACCTGTACCAGACAGGGGGAGACAGACCAGGGAGAGAGGGGTGAGTGTGGTGGAGGTACCTGTACCAGACAGAGGGAGACAGACCAGGGAGAGAGGGGTGAGTGTGGTGGAGGTACCTGTACCAGACAGGGGGAGACAGACCAGGGAGAGAGGGGTGAGTGTGGTGGGGGTACCTGTACCAGACAGGGGGAGACAGACCAGGGCAGATGGTGAACAGAGAGGGGTGAGTGTGGTGGAGGTACCTGTACCAGACAGGGGAGACAGACCAGGGCAGATGGTGAACAGAGAGGGGTGAGTGTGGTGGAGGTACCTGTACCTACCTGTACCAGACAGGGGGAGACAGACCAGGGCAGATGGTGAACAGAGAGGGGTGAGTGTGGTGGAGGTACCTGTACCAGACAGGGGGAGACAGACCAGGGAGAGAGGGGTGAGTGTGGTGGAGGTACCTGTACCAGACAGGGGGAGACAGACCAGGGAGAGAGGGGTGAGTGTGGTGGGGGTACCTGTACCAGACAGGGGGAGACAGACCAGGGCAGATGGTGAACAGAGAGGGGTGAGTGTGGTGGAGGTACCTGTACCGGACAGGGGGAGACAGACCAGGGAGAGAGGGGGGAGTGTGGTGGAGGTACCTGTACCAGACAGGGGGAGACAGACCAGGGAGAGAGGGGGGAGTGTGGTGGAGATACCTGTACCAGACAGGGGGAGACAGACCAGGGCAGACGGTGAACAGAGAGGGGTGAGTGTGGTGGAGGTACCTGTACCAGACAGGGGGAGACAGACCAGGGCAGATGGTGAACAGAGAGGGGTGAGTGTGGTGGAGGTACCTGTACCTGTACCAGACAGGGGGAGACAGACCAGGGCAGACAGTAAACAGAGAGGGGTGAGTGTGGTGGGGGTACCTGTACCAGACAGGGGGAGACAGACCAGGGAGAGAGGGGGGAGTGTGGTGGAGGTACCTGTACCAGACAGGGGGAGACAGACCAGGGAGAGAGGGGGGAGTGTGGTGGAGGTACCTGTACCAGACAGGGGGAGACAGACCAGGGAGAGAGGGGGGAGTGTGGTGGGGGTACCTGTACCAGACAGGGGGAGACAGACCAGGGCAGACGGTGAACAGAGAGGAGGGAGTGTGGTGGGGGTACCTGTACCAGACAGGGGGAGACAGACCAGGGCAGACGGTGAACAGAGAGGAGGGAGTGTGGTGAATGTACCTGTACCAGACAGGGGGAGACAGACCAGGGAGAGAGGGGGGAGTGTGGTGGGGGTACCTGTACCAGACAGGGGGAGACAGACCAGGGAGAGAGGGGGGAGTGTGGTGGGGGTACCTGTACCAGACAGGGGGAGACAGACCAGGGCAGACGGTGAACAGAGAGGAGGGAGTGTGGTGAATGTACCTGTACCAGACAGGGGGAGACAGACCAGGGCAGACGGTGAACAGATCGCCATGTGGAATCCAAGCAGCAGTACAGCAGGTAACAGGAGTAGGCGTCACACCAACTTGGGAGAAGCTTTTATTTCTGGAGGCAGATTTCTTGCAGAGAATGTCAGTGACTGGTCTTTGAACAGCAGGACGGGGCTTCAGAGGATGCTTCAAAGACTCCTGCCACTTGTTGGACCCAAAGACATCGACATATTTTACTTCACACCTTAATGCTAATTGAGTTTGTATCTGGTCTGTTCTTGCAAGCCTGGGAGCCTTAACTCAGCATTCAATCCCAATAAAATAAAATATATCATTGTAATGTACTTTATTTATTTGTTTAATTAAAAATTCTTCTTGGCTTTCAAAAGAGCATCAGACCAAACACTACTCACTCAGTTCCAGGTTGGATGGTGTCCTCGGGTCTCTGTTGTTTGTTTGCCCAGAGCACCCTCCGTATAGCTTGGAAAAAGAACTTTGGAAGCAGTAATCTCTCCGGTTGATGTTGGTCAAAATGAGGTTGTAGGTTTGGAGTTTTGATCTGGAGCGAAGGCCATGCTGTGGAGGGTAGAATCCTGCATATGTACCTGCCGGAAAATCCAAGTTTATCTAACTCCAAATCTATCCTTTTGTAAAAAAAACACACATGCAGCTGTGTCTCTTTCTCTGTATGATCAGGACTACATATACTCTCTGTATGATCAGGACTACATATACTCTCTGTATGATCAGGACTACATATACTCTCTGTATGATCAGGACTACATATACTCTCTGTAGGATCAGGACTACATATACTCTCTGTAGGATCAGGACTACATATACTCTCTGTATGATCAGGACTACATATACTCTCTGTATGATCAGGACTACATATACTCTCTGTAGGATCAGGACTACATATACTCTCTGTATGATCAGGACTACATATACTCTCTGTATGATCAGGACTACATATACTCTCTGTATGATCAGGACTACATATACTCTCTGTATGATCAGGACTACATATACTCTCTGTATGATCAGGACTACATATACTCTCTGTATGATCAGGACTACATATACTCTCTGTATGATCAGGACTACATATACTCTCTGTAGGATCAGGACTACATATACTCTCTGTAGGATCAGGACTACATATACTCTATGTATGATCAGGACTACATATACTCTCTGTATGATCAGGACTACATATACTCTCTGTATGATCAGGACTACATATACTCTCTGTATGATCAGGACTACATATACTCTCTGTATGATCAGGACTACATATACTCTCTGTATGATCAGGACTACATATACTCTCTGTATGATCAGGACTACATATACTCTCTGTATGATCAGGACTACATATACTCTCTGTATGATCAGGACTACATATACTCTCTGTATGATCAGGACTACATATACTCTCTGTAGGATCAGGACTACATATACTCTCTGTATGATCAGGACTACATATACTCTCTGTAGGATCAGGACTACATATACTCTCTGTATGATCAGGACTACATATACTCTCTGTATGATCAGGACTACATATACTCTCTGTATGATCAGGACTACATATACTCTCTGTAGGATCAGGACTACATATACTCTCTGTAGGATCAGGACTACATATACTCTCTGTATGATCAGGACTACATATACTCTCTGTATGATCAGGACTACATATACTCTCTGTATGATCAGGACTACATATACTCTCTGTAGGATCAGGACTACATATACTCTCTGTATGATCAGGACTACATATACTCTCTGTATGATCAGGACTACATATACTCTCTGTATGATCAGGACTACATATACTCTCTGTAGGATCAGGACTACATATACTCTCTGTAGGATCAGGACTACATATACTCTCTGTAGGATCAGGACTACATATACTCTCTGTATGATCAGGACTACATATACTCTCTGTAGGATCAGGACTACATATACTCTCTGTATGATCAGGACTACATATACTCTCTGTATGATCAGGACTACATATACTCTCTGTATGATCAGGACTACATATACTCTATGTATGATCAGGACTACATATACTCTCTGTATGATCAGGACTACATATACTCTATGTATGATCAGGACTACATATACTCTCTGTATGATCAGGACTACATATACTCTCTGTATGATCAGGACTACATATACTTAAGTATAAAAAGTTCAAGTAAAGGAATAAATAATCAAGCAAACCAGGCTGCACCATTTTCTTGTGTTTTAAATGTATGGATAGCCAGGGGCACACTTCAACACATCTCTTTCATTATTTGTTATTCTTATCTCTTACTTTTGGGGGGGGGGGGGGGGGGGATTTTCTTAAAACTGCATTGTTGGTTAAGGGCTCGTAAGTAAGCATGTCACTACAAGGTTGTATTCCTGTTGCATTCAGCGCTTGTGACAAATACAGTTTGATTTGAAACATCATTTAAAGTATTTGTGTTTAGTGAGTCCGCCAGATCAGAGGATAGATGTCGTGGTGGCAGCAGCTGCAGAGAACTACTTGGGTGTACATGATTTTACTGCAGAAGAGTTACAGGATGTTTTGTACCATAGTGTCCTGTCCTCCCAAACCGTTGGCCTGATGCAGGATCAGATAGGGTCAATGTAGTGGAATAGTTGTTTTATTTATTTTTTATTACTTTTTGAACCTTTATTTAACTAGGCAAGTCAGTTAAGAACAAATTCTTATTTACAATGATGGTCTAGGAACAGTGGGATAACTGCCTTGATCAGGGGCAAAATGACAGATTTTTACCTTGTCAGCTCAGGGATTCGATCCAGCAACCTTTTGGTTACTGGCCTACCGCCCCAATAGTGATGAGGTTTTTTAATGGGTGTAGGGTTAGTTGGTAGGGTAATGGGTGTAAGGTTAGTTGGTAGGGTAATGGGTGTAGGGTTAGTTGGTAGGGTAATGGGTGTAGGGTTAGTTGGTAGGGTAATGGGTGTAGGGTTAGTTGGTAGAGTAATGGGTGTAGGGTTAGTTGGTAGGGTAATGGGTGTAGGGTTAGTTGGTAGGGTAATGGGTGTAGGGTTAGTTGGTAGGGTAATACTTTCTTCATAAAGTGTTATGAATTACAATTACAGAGTAGTAGGCTGATACACAGCCAATACAGTAGGAGGCAGCATGCACCTATACCATTTGTTTGCAGACTGACATAATACCAAAGAAGAAGAAGTAGGGACGTCCCAAGGATCCCGGATAGCATGGACCATTCGGAAACGTCGTCATTTCAGTATGCGTCTGCGCACAATATCGAAACACTTCCACCGTGGAACGTCCATTCGCTTTTATCCAGAAGGAAAAATCATCATATTTTCAGATTTAGGTAAGCATCAAAAATCTTTGAAAAGCTATTTACAAAGTTTCTAGATATATCAAACCTATGGCATTATTGTAGGCTAACGTTACTCTTAAAGTTGAGGAATGTACGTAGCTAGCTTAGTGGCTAGCTTGCTAGAGTTAGCACGATGAAGATGTCTATTGCCAGTTTCTTGATCATATTAGCAGGATAATGAATGTTTTAACTTATAGGACTTACAAAACTATAGCAGCCCAAGTTGATGTGCAGCTAAGCAGTCTGCCGTGTTGTAGGTTAAGGGGACAAAATTAAACTTTGGTTTTGGTGTTAGGCAGGACAAACCCGTTTTGCATATTTTTGGTATAACACCAAAATGAATCAATCGCAGCACGTTTTTGGAATAATTCAGCAGTTTTTTTTTACCTGATTAAGTACAATACCATTGGAATTAATGTTACAATCTAAACCTTTTTCATAAGTACAAATATTTTACTTTCAGCTTTTTGAAGCTGGTGTACCGAAAGTAAACAACGCAAAAACGAAACTTGAGAACGGGACGCATAGAAATAGCGAACAGATCTACAGCTTTTTAGACTTGCTTTCAATGAGAAATAAATATCTTATAGATCTGTCAATGTGTATTTGGTCGGGTCGCCCAAAAAGTTACCTTTGCCAATTGTGTGCAACCTTGAGTGCCTGCCTTGAGTGTCCCCTATGTTCCATCATGAACACCCCCCCTCGATCACTTTTCAATGTTGGTCAAAAGGGAAATAAAAGTATTATCTGTTTTTTTGCCCCCTCCCTCCTTGCTAGAACATGTCTTGGGTATTCTCCCTTGTATATTTTCTTAAGTTAGATGGGGAGGGGCGGTGAACAGCAATCTTCAAGTCTTTCCACAGATTTGGGCATTGGCTGACTTCCACATTCTTGTTCTGAAGCCATTCCAAATAAAGCATTTATTTGTCACATTCTTTGTAAACAGTGAAATGCTTTGTCATTATAGGGTATTGTGTGTAGATTGAGGATTTTTTTATTTATTTAATCAATTTTAGAGTAAGGCTGAAATGTAACAAAATGTGTAAAAGTCAAGGGGTCTGAATTCTTTCCAAATACACTGTGGAAGAGAACTTTCGACACACCCACTCTTTTCGACACGCCCACTCACCCATACTCCAGTCGCCGCCATACAGGGATGCAGCTACTCTCTTCTCATTCGGAAAAGTGAAAGCATACCTGTGAGAGGGGTCCCCCTGTAGTAGTTGTAGGTTTTTGTACAGTACTCATTACCAATCTGTGTTAATTTGACTATGGGGAAAAAGAGCTACTGGATAAATATTGCAATGCAGGTTAGATTGAATTGAGCCCATAATCTTCCTTTTCAAGGTGATGATTGCACTTTCCTCCCCGACACAATAAATGTGAGTCCACATTTCAAAGGTTTGACCTTCCACCGCAAGTGCCAATAGATGTCAGGAACATGGCGGCTTACCGCTGTGAGCTAACTGTCTAGAGACAGGCTTACCGCTGTGAGCTAACTGTCTAGAGACAGGCTTACCGCTGTGAGCTAACTGTCCAGAGACAGGCTTACCGCTGTGAGCTAACTGTCTAGAGACAGGCTTACCGCTGTGAGCTAACTGTCTAGAGACAGGCTTACCGCTGTGAGCTAACTGTCTAGAGACAGGCTTACCGCTGTGAGCTAACTGTCTAGAGACAGGCTTACCGCTGTGAGCTAACTGTCTAGAGACAGGCTTACCGCTGTGAGCTAACTGTCTAGAGACAGGCTTACCGCTGTGAGCTAACTGTCTAGAGACAGGCTTACCGCTGTGAGCTAACTGTCTAGAGACAGGCTTACCGCTGTGAGCTAACTGTCTAGAGACAGGCTTACCGCTGTGAGCTAACTGTCTAGAGACAGGCTTACCGCTGTGAGCTAACTGTCCAGAGCTGTATTTGCGTGCGGTGCACTTTTTAAAAATGTTTATCTTAGCCAGTGGACTTCTGGTAAGTAAAGCTTTAGTGAGGAAAGTGATGGGATCAGGTACAACTACGTTTAGCTGCCCTCAAAATGAATATTTATGAGCAATTCCTCCCACCCACAACTTCTCCCCTGAATGCATTTTTTATTTTATTTGAAGGAGTTGAAAGAAACCCTACCTCTTCTTTAAATAATCCAACAGCCTTTCGAGAACTCACACTTGACCTCCTCCCTAATACCTTAATAGCTACGACTTTGCTGATAGCTACTTTATTGAGGAAAAATTTACCGACAACTGTGATACGTGGTTGTCCCACCTAGCGATCTTAAGATGATTGCACTCACTGTAAATCCCTCTGGATGAGAGCCTCTGCTAAATTACTCAAATGTAAAAAAAACGCTGGGCGAAGGCTGAAATTGGGATTGGGAGTTAAAGGGGAGTGGAAACACTAGGATTTAGAACTTAGATTTCCTTTCTAAAGGGTTTACATTCCCCTTTAAATAAGCACATTATCAACTGCACACGCACCAAAAACCCTGTTTTAACAAGTGGCAATAAATCAGGTCATGGGGGAAATCAGGTCGTACCTGTCAGGTCGTACCTGCTGTTGACACTAACACAACAACAAAAAACACATGGACACTGGAGATATTTTTTAAAATCACAGTTTAGAGAACAACCTGCAATAGACAATTAGCTACACTTTGGAGTGGTGCATTTTGATTTGGGGGTCGCCAAAATGGAAAAAGAAACTCAACACTTATTTGTCAATCACTCACATCAATATCACTTTGAAATCAATTGGGCTAGAGGGGGAGATGAGGTTGCACATCCTGTTAAAACTAACACAGCTAAAAGAGAAACACAATCCGGGAATAATGTGTACTTCACTGTTTCGAGGACAATTTGTTGAGGACAGCTAGCTACATTTTGAGGCGTTGCATTTTGATTCAAGTGGGTCGCCAACGCGGTAAGTGTAACAACACCTTTCTGTTAATCACTTCCACGGATATCACCCTGAAATCAATGGAACGGGGTGTTCGGGGGGTGCTGTTTAAACTACCACTATTCAAAGACCACGCGGGATCTTGGAATAACCTATACATGGTTGGTTAGATGAACTTGTGAAATGCTATCTAATAATTTGGCAATGTAAAAATGTATTTGAATGTGATTTTCACGGTCTGAAATAATGGTTGCCTGCCATTTTGGCTTTATGTTGGCGATCTGTCTCCTTTCACGTAAAAGAGTGTGTTCTGATGTCATTTATTTAACATGCTACTTACTGTACAGCCACTGCATTCAAATGTTTTATTTATTTAATTTATGTCACCTTTATTTAACTAGGCAAGTCAGTTAAGAACAAATTCTTATTTTCAATGACGGCCAAACCCGGACGACGCTGGGCCAATTGTGCGACGGCCTATGGGACACCCAATCACGGCTGGTTGTGATACAGCCTGTTTTTGAACCAGGGTGTCTGCAGTGATGCCTCAAGCACTGAGATGCAGTGCCTTAGACTGCTGCGCCACTCTGGAGCCGAGCTGGATTTAGGCGCTTATCAATGTCCAAATCTGCCATTTTCAAACCGGGGTATGAGTGTAAAGGGTTAAGAAGAGTTTTTACGCCCCTGGGTGTGTAAAGCTCTCCAGCTTGTCGTCCTAAAAACAGGAAATGAGTTAGCATTTTCTACCTCTGGATCGTTGGCCATTCATATGGGGGGAATGAATTGGGTTTTGGGATATACGCTGAAAAAGGGTCAGAGGTTAAAGGCATCTGCATACAGGTTCGTTTGGCTCCAAGCAGAACTCAGCTCGGCGACGCCAATGTCTGTGCTCGCATAATCCATAAAGACCTAACCGTTGAAAAACTAGAGAAAAGTAGCAATATTACTGTTTTGTCCCTCTTGAGCCACCGTAGTAACAGCATAGCCAGTAACACTTCCTTAAAATAGACCAAATTAATCTAAGATAAAAATCTGTAATTTTAACGTTTTTGCTGAGGTCTTAGTCACACAATTTCCCATCTAGCTAAGATGTTTGGTGCAGTACTTCAAGTGAAAAAATGTGCATAAACTACGAATGCACTGCAGACAGTAGGCCCTAGCTGCGCACTCTCTTCTCTTTCGTTGAATGACACAACTTAATTGAAGAATCTCATCCGTAGTTCCCTCCCCTAATGTTGACCAATCACAGACGAAAGGGCGTATGCTTTGGCTACCAATCTTAAAGTTGCCTCAACATTTTTTTTCGTCCGAACACCTGGGGGAAAAAAACCTGTGGAACATCAGAACAAACAAAAGCATCACAAAATGTCATAATACATGCGCAGACTGTTTCGACTGGGTCGCATGCAACCGGCTTAACAAAGGCTTAGCAGATCTTATACGTTTTGTTCTATGATATATCAGTCAGTTAACATGACCTTTTTTAATGAAAGCTTTGTGTTTGTTTTGATGACAAAAATACTTAAAAATTCACAAAATGTTTTGTTGAATGATGAAGATGATCTCATAGAACAAAACGTATGAGGTCTCCTAAGCCTGTGTTTACTACATACCTTATTTTTGGTGTTTATCCAAAAAAACATGAATTTCTCCAACGGCTTTGGCCAACGAGCCAGGGCAGAGTTAAGCCTCCGTTAGTGCCAGGAAATGCCATTACTGTTTCTCCATATTCACTAGGAAGCAAGGAGAACGAAACAGGGAGGGACATACTTAAATTTGTCCAATATAAACTCTTGTTTTTTGTTGCAAAACACAACTTTTTAAGATACTATTTTGCTCACGTGCGCAAAACCTTGTAAACACCTGCAAGACTTTAGTTAGTATGCATGTATTTCAGTCTGGTGCACGTGATCGCCACAGACACTTGCATGTGGAAGTCTGTTTAATAATACTTTCCTGTGGGTATTTTTGTCTCAACTATATAAGAACCACCCACTGACAATCGGCAGAGTAAGTTAAGATACAGTGGGGAGAACAAGTATTTGATACACTGCTGATTTTGCAGGTTTTCCTACTTACAAAGCATGTAGAGGTCTGTAATTTTTTTTTATTCAAAAATTAGTAGTGTTGCTGTTCAGGCAAGGGATAGCATCAGGGACTATGTGCCATAGTGTCTGTGCATAATATGATCTTGTTTACTTGCCCAATATCACATGTTCTCATTTCCTCTCACCAGAGATAAGCCAATAATATTATTTGTCTAAAAAAAGTCCACTATTGCTTCCTGTGCAATTCACCAGGGACAACTTTTAGGCACTATGTGGATAAGAGTGGCCATTTAGCATACTAAATGAAACAACCTTTGTTTAATGTTTGACTTTGTTTTCTCTGCCCCCTCTGTTGCAGGTTGCCCTTTGACCTGACCCGTGTAGCTACAGTGATGGTCTGCATTCCCTGCATCGTCATTCCAGTCCTCTTGTGGGTGTACAAGAGGTTCCTTGAACCAATCATCTACCCCTTCATTGGTCCAATCATAAGCCGATTCTGGCCAACAAGGAAAGCTGTCCAGGAGAGTGGCATAGGAACTGGTGACGTGAAAGCCAGTGAAAAGAGCAATGGTTGTCCAGTGATGAGCAATGGAGCATGCAAGGTAATACACCTGTTATTGGATTGTGGACTGGGGGAGCGTGCCATCACTTGTAGCAATCTCCGGTGACCAAGCCCCAGACACATGCTGGAGGAAGTCATGACACACATTGTAATATGCATGACACCAATACATATACATGCATAGTGTCCATAGGCAGATGGGTGGCATCCCACAACGTTAACAGTGTTCTAGAATACAATACATTCTGAAAGTATTTACACCCCTTGAATGATGTTACGTTACAGCCTGATTCTAAAATGGATTCAATTGTTTTTTTCCCCCTCATCAATCTTCACACTGCGCCCCATAATGACAAAGCAAATGACATTTTTCCCGAATTGATAAACAATACCTTTATAGTACTCTTTATTTTTTTACTATTTTTTAAATCGTAGAATAATAGTGAACATATCAAATCTATGAAATAACACATATGGAATCATGTAGTAACCAAAAAAAAAAGTGTTAAACAAATCAAAATATATTTCATATTTGAGATTCTTCAAAGTAGCCACCCTTTGCCTTGATGACAGCTTTGCACACTGATATCACATTACACAAGTATTCAGACCCTTTACTCAGTACTTTGTTGAAACACCTTTGGCAGTGATTACAGCCTTGAGTCTTGTTGGGTGTGACGCTACAAGCTTGGCAGACCTGTATTTGGGGAGTTTCTCCCATTCTTCTCTGCAGATCCTCTCAAGCTCTGTCAGGTTGGATGGGGAGCGTCTCTGCACCGCTATTTTTTTGTCTCTCCAGAGATGTTCGATCGGGTTCAAGTCCGGGCTCTGGCTGGGCCACTCGAGGACATTCAGAGACTTGTCTCGAAGCCACCCTTGTACTGTCTTGGCTGTGTGCTTAGGGTCGTTGTTCTATTGGAAGGTGAACCTTCACCCCAGTCTGAGATTCTCCCCCGATTGGTCAGTTTGGCCAGGCAGCCAGCTCTAGGGAGAGTTGGTGGTTCCAAATCTCTTCCATTTAAGAATGATGGAGGCCACTCTGTTCTTGTGGACCTTCAATGCTGCAGACATTTTTTGGTACCCTTCCCCAGATCTGTACCTCAAAACAATCCTGTCTCGGAGCTTTACGGACAATTCCTTCAACCTCATGGCTTAATTTTTGCTCTGACATGCACTGTCAACTGTGGGACCTTATATAGACAGGTGTGTGTCTTTCCAAATCATGTCCAATCAATTGAATTTACCACAGGTGGACTCCAAACAAGTTGTAGAAACATCTTAAGGATGATCACTAGAAACAGGATGCACCTGAGCTCAATTTCGAGTCTCATAGCAAAGGGTCTGAATTCTTATGTAAATAAGGTATTTCTGTTTAAATTTTTCTTAAAACCTGTTTTCGCTTTGTTATTATGGGGTATTGTGTGTAGATTAATGAGGGGTAAAATTGACTTACTCAATTTTTAGAATAAGGCTGTAACGTAGCAAAATGTTAAGTCAAGGTGTCTGAATACTTTCTGAATGCACTGTTGGTCTGGCACTTCCAAGACTAATGCATGCATGTCGCAGACCGTAAATCTTTCGTTTGTTCCTTTAGATAATGTTGACTGATTTGTTGGATTCAACAGCATCCCACTTACTTTAGAGCAAGGGTATTCAATCGGGAGTCCGCAGAGGTACTGCAGGTGGTCTGTAAAAAAATTATATATAAAAAAAAAAAAAAAATTTATTTCAATGTTTTTGAATATGGCAAAATAAAATAAATGTTGAATTACATACCTACAGTAGAAAATAGAAAATCCTATTTCTGATGTCAACTTTATTTCTCAACTCCTAATGTTGAGCAAATTACACTCACTGGAGAATCTGACATGGGCTTTAAAAAAATCACCCACACATAGACTACCAGTCAATGGGCTACCAGTCAATGGGCTACCAGCCAATGGGCTACCAGCCAATGGGCTACCAGCCAATGGGCTACCAGCCAATGGGCTACCAGCCAATGGGCTACCAGTCAATGGGCTACCAGCCAATGGGCGGCAAGTGGAGCTGGCTGCTGGCAAGCTTTTTTGACATGGATATTTTATTTAACCAGCTGAACAGCTGCTCTTAATGAAAATGTGTTCGGAGTTACCTTTCAATCTTATAGGCTATGTTAGTTTACACTTCCAATCATAATATGTTGATAACTTCTCCTTGCCATTCAGCTGATGGTAGACAATAAAAAAAAAAAACTTTTTTTTGCTAACATATGATGAGACCTGCAGGGGTTCCATGGGCAAGAAAAGGTTGAATACCCCTGCTTTAGAGTGAACATGTTGTTTACAAGGCTTCTAGACTGTTGCTACTTCTGTTGTCGATTGTTAACTATTGAAGCCATCTTTCTTTTCAGACTGAAGTCAATGGTGTTGCTGCAAATGGGCCGGCTGCAAATGGGCCGGCTGCAAATGGGCCGGCTGCCAATGGGCCGGCTGCAAATGGGCCGGCTGCCAATGGGCCGGCTGCCAATGGGCCGGCTGCAAATGGGCCGGCTGCAAATGGGCCGGCTTCTACAGTGTCTGACAAGAAGACTGACTAACATTTCACCAGTTTTGTCAACTGTGAAAATATTTGAATACAATATGGAGAACTTAACTTTACCGTTCTTATTTTCTGAAATTGACTAATTGTGGGATCTTTTAATGCTGGCCTGGATTTAACATAGCAACACATATTGTACATTTTCCGTAATACTCATTTCAGTTGTTTTGAGGAATAGAATATATGTAGAACATATTTCTGCCTTTGTTTTATCATGCTTGATTCCCTCGTATTTATTATAACAGATACAATACCTACTTCTTTATAGTATTAAGTACATATTTAATTTTCTAATTCCGAAATTAATTATTAGCAATGATTAAAAAGGACATTTAAACACATTCCGACCTTGTGATTTTTAAAGCATTTGCTTTTTCCCCCTTTTTATGTGCAATGTATAAATAAACCTATGGATTACTATCATTGTTTTTGCTCTCCTAGTGGATCTCATTTAGCCTGTTTTCAACGGTTTATACTCTTAACCTTTATTTAACCAGGCTGGTCAATAAAGAACTCATTCTTATTTACAATGAAGGTGTGGCAAGAGGCAAACCCCTCCTTTGGGGACTCGGTCTGAAAAAACTATGGAAGACTAAATGGACAACAGACAGACACTGGCAACAGCACAAATACAACAGCAAACAGTGTGTGAAGTAAAACCACATTCTTCCTTAAATAAGACAACGCAAAGTAGTGACATCGGGTGACAAATAGAAACTACAACATCTTAACGACCTGTTCATCTATTTGTACTTTGGGGACACCAGGTCCTGGAGTTTTAGGTTGGCTTGGAGGGAATTCCAAGACCAGGGATCTGAGTAATGACAATATCTTTTATCCGTGCTCACTTCTAATATTCGGGACTGTTGGCAAGATCTGAGCTTGTATGTGTGTTTATTTTGAGCTGGAATTATATATAAAAAGGCAGATTTATTAAAAAGGCATATATATATTATATTACTTTTTTTTTGTATACACACACCGTGGGGCAAAAAAAGTATTTCATCAGCCACCAATTGTGCAAGTTCTCCCACTTAAAAAGATGAGAGAGGCCTTTAATTTTCATCATAGGTACACTTCAACTATGACAGACAAAATTAGGGAGGGAAAATCCAGAAAATCACATTGTAGGATTTTTTTATGAATTTATTTGCAAATTATGGTGGAAAATAAGTATTTGGTCACCTACAAACAAGCAAGAGTTCTGGCTCTCACAGACCTGTAACTTCTTTAAGAGGCTCCTCTGTCCTCCACTCGTTACCTGTATTAATGGCACCTGTTTGAACTTGTTATCAGTATAAAAGACACCTGTCCACAACCTCAAACAGTCACACTCCAAACTCCACTATGGCCAAGACCAAAGAGCTATCAAAGGACACCAGAAACAAAATTGTAGACCTGCACCAGGCTGGGAAGACTGAATCTGCAATAGGTAAGCAGCTTGGTTTGAAGAAATCAACTGTGGGAGCAATTATTAGGAAATGGAAGACATACAAGACCACTGATAATCTCCCTCGATCTGGGGCTCCACGCAAGATCTCACCCCGTGGGGTCAAAATTATCACAAGAACGGTAGGCAAAAATCCCAGAACCACACGGGTTGACCTAGTGAATGACCTGCAGAGAGCTGGGACCAAAGTAACAAAGCCTACCATCAGTAACACACTACGCCGCCAGGGACTCAAATCCTGCAGTGCCAGACGTGTCCCCCTGCTTAAGCCAGTACATGTCCAGGCCCGTCTGAAGTTTGCTAGAGAGCATTTGGATGATCCAGAAGAAGATTGGGAGATGCTCAATAAAATGCAAATTAATTACTTAAAAATCATACAATGTAATTTTCAGGATTTTTGTTTAGATTCTGTCTCTCACAGTTAAAGTGTACCTATGATGAAAATTACAGACCTCCACATGCTTTGTAAGTAGGAAAACCTGCAAAATCGGCGGTGTATCAAATACTTGTTCTCCCCAGTGTGTGTGTGTGTATGTATGTATGTATATATATATATATATATATAGTTGAAGTCAGTAGTTTACATACACCTTAGCCAAATACATTTAAACTCAGTTTTTCACAATTCCTGACATTTAATCTAAGTAAATATTCCCTGTTTTAGGTCAGTTAGGATCACCACTTTATTTTAAGAACGTGAAATGTCAGAATAATAGTAGAGAGAATAATTTATTTCGGCTTTTATTTCTTTCATCACATTCCCAGTGGGTCAGAAGTTTACATACATTCAATTAGTATTTGGTAGCATTGCCTTTAAATTGTTTAACTTGGGTCAAATGTTTCGAGTAGCCTTCCACAAGCTTCCCACAATAAGTTGGGTGAATTTTTTTGGCCATTCTTCCAGACAGAGCTGGTGTAACTGAGACAGGTTTGTAGGCCTCCTTGCTCGCACACGCTTTTTCAGTTCTGCCCACAAATGTTCTAGATGATTGAGGTCAGGGCTTTGTGATGGTCACTCCAATACCTTGACTTTGTTGTCCTTAAGCCATTTTCCACAACTGTGGAAGTATGCTTGGGGTCATTGTCCATTTGGAAGACCCATTTGCAACCAAACTTTATCTTCCTGACTGATGTCTTGAGATGTTGCTTCAATATATCCACATAATTTTCCTTCCTCATGAAGCCATGTATTTTGTGAAGTGCACCAGTCCTTCCTGCAGCAAAGCACCACCACAACATGATGCTGCCAACCCCGTGCTTCACGGGCGGGATGGTGTTCTTCGGGCTTGCAAGCCTCCCCCTTTTTCCTCCAAAAATAGTGGTCATTATGGCCAAACAGTTATCTTTGTTTCATCAGACCAGAGGACACTTCTCCAAAAAGTACGATCTTTGTCCCTATGTGCAGTTGTACTTTTGTACCTCTTTACCTTATAACCAGGTAGGCCAGTTGAGAACAAGTTCTCATTTACAACTGCGACCTGGCCAAGATAAAGCAAAGTAGTGGGACAAAAATCAAACAACAGTGTTACATATAAATGTACAGTCAATAACACATTAGAAAAAAAAGTATTCCCAGTTATGTGAAATCCATAGATTAGAGCCTAATGAATTTATTTAAATTGACTGATTTCCTGATATGAACTGTGAACACAGTTTGCATTTTATATTTTTGTTCAGTATAGAATCACCATGGTACAACACAGAGGGAAAAGTTCAATGAATAAACTATTTTCTGGCGGCAAACAAAAAACATAATTTGCGCCTGTAATAAAACCCAATACTCAGTTTGTGTTTCCTTGCGAGGTTCTTTACATGGGTGGTGAAGTTTAACTTCTCATCCACCCAATCTCCCAGATATCTGTCTTGCTCTATAGAATGCTCTTCCAAGCTTGTAATTACAAAATGCTATGCATTATGTGAACGAGTGCTCGGGAGTGTCAACTCACAGGGGGCTCATTTATCTTTAACCCTATCAAATAATCCACCTATCAAGAAAATGTCGATTAAAATAGTTTTTCTCTGTTACCACACCTGTGAATCAACCAGAAGTGGTTTAGGGAACTGTTCATCTTTTTTTTCCCATTCTAAAACTTTCACTACTTGACAGCATTTTTAAGGATTATTCAGATTATCAACTATAGATTTGAAGTAGTGGTCTGCTTTCAGTTTTTGGGTCGTAGCCACACCCTGATTCTGATGGTGTTTAAAAGCCATCCAATCATCAGCTGAATTAGACCTTACTTTAGCGCACAAAGCATTCTGTTTCTTTACGAGTTCAGTTAGTTCATCTGAGAACCAGGGGTTGTCTCTGCACTTCTGTCTTGTTTGAAAGAGCCATTCTTGTTGCACACATCATGAAACGCTTTATGGAAGTAAGAAAAGGCTAATTTAACTGTATTCCAGGCAATAATCCCTCCAGTGTCAAACTGCTTCCAGTTTCTTTTCACGATGATATGTGGAGGTAGGTTAGGAATTTTACCATCCCTCACACAGGCAGCAGCACAGTGGTGACTTATATTGTATCATTAGCAACAAAAAAAACACCAGAAGAATTAAAACAATGTGGAGTTTTGTTTAAAACAATTTTAGAGGACACTTTGCATTGAACTGTGTTACATTGTTAAGTCTAACCAGCTCCATTGCTGTCATTATCAAGCCAAACATGACAATTCCATAACGAGTTGCCAAGAGAGCAGAAACAGACCAGCATCCAGGCTTGATCACATTGCAGCATAGAATCATTTGCTCATCGGTTATTGCTCATCTGTTATTTCTCCTGTATGGGGATAAAGTAACCCCATCAGACAACACTATCATAACCATAATAGGATAAAATATTAAGTCCTTCACAGACACACTAGGCTTGGAGTAAAAAGCACGCTCTCCATTTAAATCGTTTTTTAGTCCAGCACTTAATCTGTGTCCGGAACATGTCCCACAGAGTTTTTGATGCATCAATTGAGTCACTTGACCTCTAGCTACTAGGGCCAGCGATGGAGAAATATCTGTGACCCCTACGCTAGTTACAGTAACTAAGGTTATATTCCTTAGCCACTGCAATTTTAAAATGTAAAAAAAAAAAAAAAAATTGAAGAAGATTCATGCCTTGATAAGGAACTGCCCCCATCAGAGTTTAGGGCGGAACATTCCAGAGTGAACGTTTCAGATAGAAAAATAATGTCTAGAATCGTCTCGGCTTTGACAGTTTACAGTATTGGTTCCGTTCTAGGCATTTATATCTTCAACGTATTGACGTTACCCTTCCGCTCAACTGTCAGAGTGACGTTCTCTTCACGCAAGTCTGTGGCGACGTGGAAATATGTTGGAAGGGGACTAGAGTAAAGTCGGAGCTTTCTCAAATTCTTTATTTAGTAAACATTTGTTTATCATTGACCTTTACAGCTATAGCAACTGTTCAACCTAAGCAGAAGACTGTCAAGAACCTGGGAGAAGAACGCGAGATAGGTGCCACGAGAGCTGTGAGCTGATGCTATGTGGCTAGATAGCTAGCATAACTTAGTTGTTAGCTCACTACCCAGACATAGCTAACTAGTTCATCTATGAATTAGCTAGCTAGCGTGTTATTGTAATCTCATGCCAGTTACAAATTCAGTTTCACAACCTTGTAGGAAGCGTGTCTCTAACCGCTGCATTTAGACCGTTTGATGAGCTAACGTTAGCTAGCTGCAGCTAGGGGGTGTGTAACGTTACTAACGTAAAGTAACTAACAGTCGCGTTAGTTAGCTAGCTTGCTATCTATTAAGCAAGTCCATTAACACCTTTCTGTGTTAACCAATGACGTTACTTGTCTGGTCAATATTTATTTTTTACTGAAAATGTATCCCTACTGTAACTGTCAGACATCGATGTGCAAGGAGTGTGAAACGCAGTTTTGCGGCTGCTGCTTGTAGCTAGCTGGCTAACTAGTTAGGTTGCTATAGACTAGCTAGCAAGTCCATGGACACCTTTCTGTATTAACTAGCTAATACTTTAAAGTCTGGTCGATATTTATGATTTATTTTGTCAACTTAAAATTTATAGATAACTCTCAGTCACAGATGTGGCACTATTGCTGAAGGCCATGACATGGGTGTGATCAAATGAATGTGTGTACTAAAGGTGTGTAAGCAAACCGTAAGTCGATGGGCCAAACTCATCCTGTATTGCACCAGGTATGTTGAACAATGAACATGCCACGTAATGCATCACTATGCACCAGGCAGTCAATGTTTGTCACCTTACATGCATTGTGTGACAAATTCAGCTCTTACACTTAAATTAATTCAGCCTGTCACGTTTGGAAGGAAGTCTGATGTCATGACACCTTGCTCCCTCCCAGTGGTTCAGTATAAACAGATCCCTAACAGCGAACCTGTTTGGGACAAGAGCATATTCATCAACAGCAGGCGACAGCCGAGTTAGTATGTTCACATTCTGCCAAATGGGTCATATTTCCAAAATCAAGACAAGCTCACAAAAAGCTTCCAAACAGGGCAGAAATCCTCAAGGCATATTCTGTGAAGGATATGAGGATGCAACCAGACAGATAGATGTGCGTCATGAGCCAGATTTGGGCCCGAATGTAATTAGGTCATTAGTCAGTTAAATAAGAAAAAATACAATTTCTCAGATGCCATGCATGTTGCTGACTACTGGTGGTGTGAGTAGAGTTGGCTAAGTTTCATAGCTTTGCAATGCATAATTTAATGCAGCAAGTGGATCATTGCTGATTCCACAGCCAATGTCAAATGTAAACTGCTCTCACCAGGGAACAGGGAGATTCTTCTAGATCAGAAGTAGGCCTAAGTCTCCGGTAGAGGAGAGGATTGCTAAACGTCATAGGTACCCAGTAATTTAGAATTAGAAGTCAGGATTTTGTCATATTTCCTGTTTCATGAACCAAACCTATTTTATTCTAGCAGATTCAGATAAGTAGACCTAATGTGAGTAGCGGATGAGCGAGTAGCCTAATCTCTTCTTGGTTCTCTTCCCCAGTACAGTGCCCAGTGTGGTAGTGGGAGATGAGGCAGTGAGAAAGAGAGCCTCTCCTCAGACCCCGTGTACTCAGGAGATGGGAGCCAACACCAGCCAGGTCAGTGACCTGTGTGAGAACCAGAGCCTCAGGACCCTGATTGGAACAGAGTCCATCTCAGAGAATGATCCCTTCTGGAACCAGCTCATCTCTTTCACCTTCATCAGTCCCACTAGCAGGTAATAAATAACATGATCATCTGAATGATTAAAGTAGCAGTACTAAACTCAGCCCAAAAATATACGTCCTCACACTGTCAACTGCGTTTATTTTCAGCAAACTTAACATGTGTAAATATTTGTATGAACATAAAATTCAACAACTGAGACATAAACTGAACAAGTTCCACAGACATGTGACTAACATAAATGGAATAATGTGTCCCTGAACAAAGGTGGGGTCAAAATCAAAAGTAACAGTCAGTATCTGTTGTGGCCACCAGCTGCATTAAGTACTGCAGTGCATGTCCTCCTCATGGACTGCAACAGATTTGCCAGTTCTTACTGTGAGATGTTACCCCACTCTTCCACCAAGGCACCTGCAAGTTCCCGGACATTTCTGGGGGGAATGGCCCTAGCCCTCACCCTCCGATCCAACAGGTCCCAGACGTGCTCATGGGATTGAGATCTAGGGCTCTTCGCTGGCCATGGCAGAACACTGACATTCCTGTCTTGCAGGAAATCACGCACAGAACGATTAGTATGGCTGGTGGCATTGTCATGCTGGAGGGTCATGTCAGGATGAGCCTGCAGGAAGGTTACAACATGATGGAGGAGGATGTCTTCCCTGTAACGTACAGCGTTGCCTGCAATGACAACGAGCTCAGTCCGATGATGCTGTGACACACCGCCCCAGACCATGACGGACCCTCCACCTCCAAATCGATCCTGCTCCAGAGTACAGGCCTTGGTGTAATGCTCATTCCTTCTGCGATAAACGTGAATCCGACCATCACCCCTAGTGAGCTAAAACCGCTACTCGTCAGTGAGTTTTCCAGTCCTGTCTGTTCCAGCGACGGTGGGTTTGTACCCATAGGCGACGTTGTTACTGGTGTACCTGTCCCGCAGGTGTGATGATCGGCTGTACCGATCCTGTGCAGGTGTTGTCACACATGGTCTGCCACTGCGAGGACGATCAGCTGTCCATCCTGTCTCCCTTTAGCACTGTCTTAGGCGTCTCACAGTACGGATATTGCAATTTATTGCCCTGGCCACATCTGCAGTCCTCATGCCTCCTTGCAGCATGCCTAAGGCACGTTCACGCAGATGAGCAGGGACCCTGGGCCTCTTTCTTTTGGTGTTTTTCAGAGTCAGTAGAAATGCCTCTTTAGTGTCCTAAGTTTTCATAACTGTGACCTTAATCGCCTACCGTCTGTAAGCTGTTAGTGTCTTAACGACTGTTCCACAGGTGCATGTTCATTAATTGTGGGGAAGCATGGGGAAACAGTGTTTAAACCCTTTACAATAAAGATCTATGAAGTTAATTCCTAAAAATCCAAATATCTTTGAAAGACAGAGTCCTGAAAATGGGATGTTTATTTTTTTTGCTGAGTTTAGCATGGTCCCAGATTAGTTTGTGCTGTACAACCAACTCTTATGGTCATTGATATGCCACAGACTACCCTGTTCATCCCCTCTATCAGGGAAGAACATGTTAAAGTAGCAGACAACTAGTTGGATGTGCTCAGGGGTGAAAGTAGATTTTATTTAGTACCAGTACACAACACCCAAGGACGCGCATATGTTTTTCATAGCCTAGATGTAATCATAGAATTCCATGTAGAACTCCTAATCATTTCATATGACCTCTGTGGGCCTAGTAAAGATTTGTCATATCACTTTCAACATGTACACTGAACCCAAAAATATTAACGCACTTAGTGTTGGTTTCATGAGCTGAAATAAAAGATCCCAGAAATGTTCCGTATGCTCAGTAAGCTTATTTCTCTCAACTTTTCTTAACACATTTTGTTTATATCCTTGTTAGTGAACGTTTCTCCTTTGCAAAAGATCATCCATCAACCTAACACGTGTGGCATATTTGCCAAGTGTGTCATATAAGCAGCATGATCATTACGCAGGTGCACCTTGTGCTGGGGACAATGCAATTGGCATACTGACTGTAGGAATGTCCACTAGAGCTGTTGCCAGATAATTTAATATTAATTTCTCTACCATAAGCCACCTCCAA
Source organism: Oncorhynchus clarkii lewisi (assembly GCF_045791955.1). Classification (NCBI taxonomy): domain Eukaryota; kingdom Metazoa; phylum Chordata; class Actinopteri; order Salmoniformes; family Salmonidae; genus Oncorhynchus; species Oncorhynchus clarkii. The sequence continues at coordinate 12,041,988 of NC_092158.1, read as the reverse complement.
CGTTGTTTTAGAGAATTTAGCGGTACGTCCAACCGGCCTCACAACCACAGACCACGTGTATGGCATCGTGTGGGCGAGCAATTTCCTGATGTCAACCTTTGTGAACAGAGTGCCCCATGGTGGGGTTATGGTATGGCCATTCATCCACCACCATCACCTCATGTTTCAGCATGATAAAGCACATCCCCATATTGCAAGGATCTGGACACAATTCTTGGAAGCTGAAAATGTCCTTCTTCTTCCATGGCCTGCGTACTCACCAGACATGTCACCCCTTTGATCACGTTTGGGATGCTCTGGATTGACGAGTACGACAGTATGTTCCAGTTCCAACCAATATCGAGAAACTTCGCACAGCCATTGAAGAGGAGTGGGACAACATTCCACAGTCCACAATCAACTGCCTGATCAACTCTATGGGAAGGAGATGCATTGTGCAGTATGAGGCAAATGGTGGTCACACCAGATACTCACTGGTTTTCTGATACCTTTTCAGACTATTCAGACCTCTTCACTTTTTCCACATTTTGTTTGGTTACAGCCTTATTCTAAAATGGATTAAATTAAAATGTTTCCTCATCGATCTCCACACAATACCACATAATGACAAAGCGAAAACAGAAATACCTTATTTATATAAGTATCACACACTTTGCTATGAGACTTGAAATTGAGCTCAGGTGTATCCTGTTTCCATTTATTATCCTTGATGTTTCTGCAACTTGATTGGAATCCACCTGTGGTAAATTCACTTGATTGTACATGATTTGGAAAGGCACTCACTTGTCTATATAAGGACTTGTCCGTAGAGCTCCGAGACAGGATTGTGTCAAGGCACACATTTCTGCAGCATTGAAGGTCCCCAAAACAGTGGCCTCGATCATTCTTAAATGCAACAACTTTAGAACCACCAATATTCTTCCTAGAGCTGGCCGCCCGGCCAAACTGAGCAATCGTAGGAGAAGAGCCTTGGTCAGGGAGGTAAGCAAGAACTAAATCGTCACTCTGACACAGCTCCAGAGTTCCTCTGTGCAGATGGGAGAACCTTCCAGAAGGACAACCATCTCTGGAGCACTCCACCAATCAGGTAGAGTTTTATGGTAGAGTGGCCAGACGGAAGCCACTCCTCAGTAAAAGGCATATGACAGCCTGCTTGGAGTTCACCAAAAGGCACCTAAAGACTCTCAGACCATGAGAAACAAGATTCTCTGGTCTGATGAAACCCAAGATTGAACTCTTTGGCCTGAATGCAAAGCGTCACATCTGGAGGAAACCTGGCACCGCTCATCACCTGGCCAATACCATCCATACGGTGAAGCATGTTGGTGGCAGCATCATGCTGTGGGGATGTTTTTCAGCGGCAGGGACTGTGAGACTAGTCAAGATCGAAGGAAAGACGAAGGAAAGACCTGCCCCAGAGCACCTTCCAACAGGACAACAACCCAAAGCACACAGCCAAGACAACACAGGAGTGCTATAATGCCAACTCCTTATCACTCAATGAAACAATGACACAAACAGAACCAGTCTAGACAACCACAACAATTACAATTCAATTGGTTTAAACAAATAGGCTAAAGGAATCCATTCAATGGGTACTAGGTTACTTTAGTAGCCCAGTCCCAGATCTGTTTGCTTTATAGCCAACTCGTTGCAGCAATGACCATGGAGGTTGGCAAGACGGCACAAACAGATCTGGGACCAGGCTACTCAAATAGACCAGGTTAGATGAGGTATTCTCTTAATCCTATTTGTTTAATCACATTGAAAGAGAATTTTTTTGAAATACAGGTGGTGTTGTCACACAGAATTACACGTTTCTCCTGAAACAGGACATGTGTTTTAGTAGATCAAACAAAAGGTTTGTAATGTTTACCATGGCTTCACTGCACCCTAACCTCTTTCCCAGTTACGTTGTTAACTGTCTAACACACACATACACACTGTGCTTTTGAACTCTGGTTCGAACACTTTTTTTCCCTCTGTTACCTTGACAATAAGTTATTCCTGGCCTGTCAACATCAGCTAAGGTGCAGCAACAGAGGGTAGGTTTTTAGTTAACTTCTTCCCAAGTCACACAGCTTTTATGTTACTATTTGCAGACCTCAGCTGACTTGCTGTAATGATCTAACTGACTTTATGATCTGGTGTGACGGGTAGTATAGTTGACCTTAAAGACGCAACTCAGATATTTTAGAACTTTTCCTGTTGGAAAAACAATATCCCACGTAGAAATAGACTTTTTGTTGTTGTACTTTTATTTTTTTTTCTCCACAATTTCACAGTGGTGGAAAAAGTACCCGATTTGTCATACTTGAGTAAAAGTAAAGATACCTTTAATAGACAATGACTCAAGTAAAAGTGAAAGTCATCCAGTAAAATCCAGCTTGAGAAAGTATTAAGTATTTGGTTTTAAATATACTAAGTATCAAAAGTAAATGTAATTGCTAAAATATACTTAATTATCAAAAGTAAAAGTATAAATACTTTCAAATTCCTTGTGACGCAAACCAGACAGCACCATTTTCTTTTTTGTGGTTGTAAATTTACAGATAGCCAGGGGCACGCACCAACGCTCAGACATAATTTTCAAATGCAGCATGTGTTTAGTGAGTCCACCAGATCAGATGCAGTAGGGATGATAAGTGTGGTGTTTCTGTCCTGCTAAGCATTTAAAATGTAACGAGTACTTTTGGGTGTCAGGGAAAAGGTATGGAGTAAAAAGAGCATCACATTCTTTAGGAATGTAAAAGTTGTCAAATATAAATAGTAGAGTACAGAGAGCCCAAAAAACTACTTCAGTAGTACTTTCAAGTATTTTTTTACTTTTTCACCACTGCAATTTCGTGATATCTAATTGGTAGTTAGTCTTGTCCCATCGCTGCAACTCCCCTATGGACCCGGGAGAGTCGAAAGCCATGCGTCTCCCTGAAACACGACGCTGCCAAGCCGCACTGCTTCTTGACACACTGCTCGCTTAACCCGGAAGCCAGCCAACACCAATGTGTTGGAGGAAGCACCGTCTAGCTGGTGACCGACGTCAGCTTTCAGGCGCCCGGCCCGCCACAAGGAATCGCTAGAGCGAGATGGGACAAGGAAATCCCCGCCGGCCAAACCCTCCCCTAACCCGTACGACGCTGGGCCAATTGTGTGCCGCCTCATGGGTCTCCTGGTCACGGCGGCTGTGACACCGCCTGGGATCGAACTCTGGTCTGTAGTGACACCTCAAGCACTGCAATGCATTGCCATAGACTGCTGAGCCACTCGGGAGGCCTGTAATGTACTCACTTATCGGTTGAAAAAGAATCTGTATTAGAAATATCTAATACTCTAATTATATTTCCATGAATGAGTGTTGTGACTATACACACTGCTTGACAGTAGAGGGCACAATAGACTATCAGTGATGGTAAAATGGATGAACTTGAGTTTGTTAGCTGACACTGATTTAGTCAGTTCACAAGTGGAAGGATTGCAGTTTAATGGTCCCTGGTAAAGGAAGGACCATAGCTCTCTTATGTGAACTCTTGAGATACATTGCTTGCCAATATCAGATCAAGAGCTGCTGTAATGGAGTTGATCTTGCTTCTACATCTGCATTGCTTACGCTTTGGGGTTTTAGGCTGGGTTCTGTATAGGCACTTTGTGACATCTGCTGATGTAAAAAGGGTTAAATGTCTTTACTCTCTTCTGTTTCTGTGTCTCTCTCTCGCTCTCTCTTCTTTCTCCCCCCCACAGTGGGGACTCCAAGCTGTTGGAAGAGGCTGTCATTCCCCTCGCCAAGATCCTGAGTAGGTCTCATGTTTGTGTATTAAGCTTGTCTGTCCTGTCCTTTTCTACTTATTTGGGCTTTGTTGATTGGGTCAGCGGCCACCGTTTACACCAAAACAAGCTTGTACATTTACTAATTTCAAACTACAAACTTCATTGAGTGCTACATTTAATCTTCTGATATTTACATACTTTTATTTGACATATTTACCTGTAGTAAACATGTAGAAAGCATGTTATCATCAGTAATTATATTATCTTTGTTTCATAAACAAGACGGTATAGATTATTGATGTGCTATGTGTCAGAATCACCAAGCAGTCTTTTTAAATACTATGTACTTCCTGTCTCTCTCTACAGTTGAGAACAATCCCAGAACAGGGAATTTTGGAGCCCTGGTGAGAATATTCCTGGGAAGAACCAAAGAGCTGAAAATATCCACAGAATGCCAAGAGTAAGTATCATGTGAAAACGAACTGTAAAGGGGACAGAATCATCAAAATGAATAGTTAAGTCATAAATACGCCCTCTGTTATAATCTCAATGTTGAAGGCAATGACTGGGTTGAAGTAGTGATGCTGCAACCATTGACATTTCTCATTGGAATCTAGAGGTAGGCCTATAGTTGTGGGACAGTGACATGGATAATTCAATAATAAATACGTCCTGTGCTGTACACCATGGAGTGATGATGCAGAACCCCAGTTTGTGGAACCCTGTATTAGCAGAGGAGTCAGATAGATAGTACCAGTCAAGAGTTTGGACACACCTACTCAGTCAAGGGTTGTTCTTTATTTTTACTATTTTCTAGATTTATAATAATGAAGATATCAAAACTAAAACAAAATCTATTTTATATTTGAGATTCTTCAAAGTAGCCACCCTTTGCCTTGATGACAGCGTTGCACACTCTTGGCTTTTTCTCAACCAGCTTCATGAGGTAGTCACCTGGAATGCATTTCAATTAACAGGTGTGCCTTGATAAAAGTTAAATTGTAGTATTTCTTTCCTTAAAAAACCTCTTTGGGATAGGGGGCAGCATTTTCACTTTTGGATAAATAGCGTGCCCAATTTCAACTTCCTGCTACTCATGCCAAGAATATAAGATATGCATATTATTAGTATTGGATAGAAAACACTCTGAAGTTTCTAAAACTGTTTGAATCATGTCTGTGAGTATAACAGAACTTATGTAGCAGGCAAAACCCAGAGGACTAACCATTCAGAAAAAATTTTGAGGTCACTGTCTTCAATACATTTTCATTGGGGAACTGGATTTCTAAGGCACTTGTTTGAAGTTCCTACCGCTTCCACTGGATGTCACCAGTCTTTGGAAAATGGTTGAGGTTATTCCTTTGTGAAATGAAGAAGTACGGCCATCTTGAAACAGTAACACTGTTGAGAGTTGGGCAAGACTAGAAAAGTAGCGTCAGTTTGTTGTCCTGTATTGAAAACAGATAGACCCGTCTTGAATTTGATCGATTATTAACGTTTAAAATACCTAAAGTTGTATAGTAGTTAGAAATGTTTTGGCAAAGTTTACAGGTAACTTTTGAGATATTTTGTAGTGACGTTGCGCAAATTGGAAGCTGTTTTTTTTCTGGATCAAACGCGCCAAATAAATGGACATTTTGGATATATATGGACAGAATTAATTTAACAAAAGGACCATTTGTGATGTTTATGGGACATATTGGAGTGCCAACAAAAGAAGCTCATCAAAGGTAAGGCATGATTTATATTTTATTTCTGCGTTTTGTGTAGCGCCTGCAGGGTTGAAATATTATTTATCTTTGTTTACTGTTGTGCTATCATCAGATAATAGCTTCATATGCTTTTTGAAATCCTTTTTGAAATCTGACATGTTGGCTGGATTCACAACGAGTGTAGCTTTAATTGAGTATCTTACATGTGTGATGTAATGAAAGTTTGAATTTCATAGTATTTTATTTGAATCTGGAGCTCTGCATTTTCCCTGGCAATTGGCCAAGTGGGACATTAGCATCCCGCCTATCCCAGAGAGGTTAATGCGTTTGAGTTGTGTTGTGACAAGGTAGGGTTGGGATACAGAAGATAGCTCTACTTGGAAAAAAGACCAAGTCCATATTATGTCAAGAACAGCTCGAATGAGCAAAGAGAAACTACATTCCTTTAACACCTGAAGGTCAGTCAATGCAGAAAATGTCAAGAACTTTGAAAGAAGTTGCAAAAACCATCAAGCTCTATAATGAAACTGTCTCATGAGGATCGCCAAAGGAATGAAAGACCCAGAGTCACCTCTGATGCAGAGGATAAGTTCATTAAAGTTACCAGCCTCAGAAATTGCAGCCCAAATAAATGCTTCAGAGTTCAAGTAACAGACACATCTCAGCATTAACTGTTCAGTTGAGACTGTGTGAATCAGGCCCTTCATGGTACTTCCGGCGCCGACAGAGATGACCGCCTCGCTTTGTGTTCCTAGGAAACTATGCAGTATTTTGATTTTTACGTGTTATTTCTTACATTGGTACCCCATGTAATCTTAGGTTTCATTACATACAGTCGAGAAGAACTACTGAATATAAGAGCAACGTCAACTCACCATCATTACGACCATGAATATTACTTTCCCGAAGCGGATCCTGTGTTCTGCCTTCCACCCAGGACAATGGATCGGATCCCAGCTGGCGACCCAAAACAACGACGTCGTAAAAGAGACAAACGAAGCGGTCTTCTGGTCAGGTTCCGGATACGGGCACATCGCGCGCCACTCCCTAGCATACTACTCGCCAATGTCCAGTCTCTTGACAACAAGGTTGATGAAATCCGAACAAGGGTAGCATTCCAGAGAGACATCAGAGACTGTAACGTTCTTTGCTTCACGGAAACATGGCTCACTCGAGACGCTAACGGAGTCGGTGCAGCTAGCTGGTTTCTTTACGCATCGCGCCGACAGAAACAACCATCTTTCTGGTAAGAAGAAGGGCGGGGGTGTATGCCCTATGATTAACGAGACGTGGTGTGATCATAACAACATACAGGAGCTCAAGTCCTTCTGTTCACCTGACTTAGAATTCCTCACAATCAAATGTCGACCGCATTATCTACAAAGGGAATTCTCTTCGATTATAATCACAGCCATATATATTCCCCCCCCAAGCAGACACATCGATGGTCCTGAACAAACTTTATTTGACTCTTTGCAAACTGGAAGCCACATATCCCGAGGCTGCATTCATTGTAGCTGGGGATTTTAACAAGGCTAATCTGAAAACAAGACTCCCTAAATTGTATCAGCATATCGAGTGTGCTACCAGGGCTGGTAAAACCCTGGATCATTGTTATTCTAACTTCTGCGATGCATATAAGGCCCTCCCCCGCCCTCCTTTCGGAAAAGCTGACCACGACTCCATTTTGTTCTTCCCAGCCTACAGACGGAGACTAAAACAGGAAGCTCCCGCGCTCAGGTCTGTTCAACGCTGGTCCAACTAATCTGATTCCACGCCTCAAGACTGCTTCGATCACGTGGATTGGGATATGTTCCGCATTGCGTCCAACAACAACATTGACTAATACGCTGATTCGGTGAGCGAGTTCATTAGAAAGTGCATTGACGATGTCGTACCCATAGCAACGATTTAAAACATTCCCAAACTAGAAACCGTGGATTTCAGTAATTAGTGGAGTCAGGGCGGTTCAAAGTTTGCCAGCTAGATCTGACAAAGATGTGTGCGGTGGAAAGGTGTCTGTGAACCTACCCTGCTTCCCATCAAACACCGGGGTTTACATTCACATAGAAGCTCACCACAGTTACAAGGGACGCTGTTATGATGGGCATATTCCTTGAATGTGTGTTAATAGGAGTGTTGGTGTGCATGGTTGTAAGTAATAGAGCTACGTTGGTTGAATGTGTGTGTTGGTGTGCATTTATGAACTCATCGTTGCCTATATCATAGTTACAAGCAATGCTATTACTTTATTCATGTTTTGGCTTTAATGTGAGTGTTGTGTGTGTGTGTGTGTGTGTGTTTATGTTGGTGTGTGTGTGTGTGTTTATGTTGGTGTGTGTGTGTGTGTTTATGTTGGTGTGTGTTTATGTTGGTGTGTGTGTTTATGTTGGTGTGTGTGTTTATGTTGGTGTTGGTGTGCGTTCATGAACTGGGGGTCCATATGTATGATCATACATGAGGTCAGAGGTTCATCCTTCCTGTCTGTGAGCGTAGTCCAGGCTACTGCACGTCTCTATAGCGGATGTGTCACGAGTCACAACAACCGTTGTTACCCAGCAGGACCCAGTGTCTGTGGTTGTGAGAGAGACTGCTCTTGACTGTGGTAGTCAAGGCTGCTGCGTGTCGTGTCTCTAGTGAGCGGTTGAGACACACACACTGCTGCTGTCACTGGACCCGCTGTAGGTCTGCAGGATCCAGTCAGTCTCGGACAAGCGGACGGGTCACAGGATATAAGGATGAAAGTATCTCGTTGCCACAGGGTCCCTCTGCTTGTTGCCCTGACATCTTTTTGCCACCTGCTATTATGACAGGGTTGTTTACTACCCCATTCAGTGACTTCAGTTCCCCTCAAAACCCTACTCTGGGATATCCAACCAAATCACTTTACATCAACATTGACCATATTGGAGAGTGGAAAAACTAGTTTTTTTGTGAGCCTGTTTTCATGGCTATTCCTTCCTGGTCTTGTCTTTATGCGTAGTGGGCTAAATCAAATGTTATTGGTAACATATTTAGCAGATGTTATTGGTCACATACAACATATTTAGCAGATGTTATTGGTCACCTATAACATATTTAGCAGACATTGCGTGTGTAGCATAATGCTTGTGTTCCTAGCTCCAACAGTGCTAGTCTATGTATGACAGATTTGTCTTGTCTTCATAAAGTCTCAAATGACAATGTAAATGTTGTTCTGTTCTCCTCTCCAGTCAGCTGTTTATCTGGCAGGCCCACAATGCCCTGTTTATGATCCGCTGCCTGCTCAAAGTCTTCATCAGTGAGATGACAGAAGAGGAGCTGCACCAACAGTTCTCCTACCAGGAGAGGGCGCCAGGCTCCTGCGGTGAGAAATCCTTCCATCCCTAGCTCCAGATCTGTATCCCTCCATCCCTAGCTCCAGACCTGTATCCCTCCATCCCTATCTCAGACCTGTATCCCTCCATCCCTAGCTCCAGACCTGTATGCCTCCATCCCTAGCTCCAGACCTGTATCCCTCCATCCCTAGCTCCAGACCTGTATCCCTCCATCCCTAGCTCCAGACCTGTATCCATCCCTATCTCCAGACCTGTATCCCTCCATCCCTATCTCCAGACCTGTATCCCTCCATCCCTATCTCCAGACCTGTATCCCTCCATCCCTATCTCCAGACCTGTATCCCTCCATCCCTATCTCCAGACCTGTATCCCTCCATCCCTATCTCCAGACCTGTATCCCTCCATCCCTATCTCCAGACCTGTATCCCTCCATCCCTATCTCCAGACCTGTATCCCTCCATCCCTATCTCCAGACCTGTATCCCTCCATCCCTATCTCCAGACCTGTATCCCTCCATCCCTATCTCCAGACCTGTATCCCTCCATCCCTATCTCCAGACCTGTATCCCTCCATCCCTATCTCCAGACCTGTATCCCTCCATCCCTATCTCCAGACCTGTATCCCTCCATCCCTATCTCCAGACCTGTATCCCTCCATCCCTATCTCCAGACCTGTATCCCTCCATCCAGACCTGTATCCCTATCTCCAGACCTGTATCCCTATCTCCAGACCTGTATCCCTATCTCCAGACCTGTATCCCTATCTCCAGACCTGTATCCCTATCTCCAGACCTGTATCCCTATCTCCAGACCTGTATCCCTATCTCCAGACCTGTATCCCTATCTCCAGACCTGTATCCCTATCTCCAGACCTGTATCCCTATCTCCAGACCTGTATCCCTATCTCCAGACCTGTATCCCTATCTCCAGACCTGTATCCCTATCTCCAGACCTGTATCCCTATCTCCAGACCTGTATCCCTATCTCCAGACCTGTATCCCTATCTCCAGACCTGTATCCCTATCTCCAGACCTGTATCCCTATCTCCAGACCTGTATCCCTATCTCCAGACCTGTATCCCTATCTCCAGACCTGTATCCCTATCTCCAGACCTGTATCCCTATCTCCAGACCTGTATCCCTATCTCCAGACCTGTATCCCTATCTCCAGACCTGTATCCCTATCTCCAGACCTGTATCCCTATCTCCAGACCTGTATCCCTATCTCCAGACCTGTATCCCTATCTCCAGACCTGTATCCCTATCTCCAGACCTGTATCCCTATCTCCAGACCTGTATCCCTATCTCCAGACCTGTATCCCTATCTCCAGACCTGTATCCCTATCTCCAGACCTGTATCCCTATCTCCAGACCTGTATCCCTATCTCCAGACCTGTATCCCTATCTCCAGACCTGTATCCCTCTCTCCAGACCTGTCTCCAGACCTGTATCCCTCCATCCACCCCTCCGCGCCGCGCCACGCACACATACATGCATACATACATCCATTTCCTATACTGAAGCACAGCCAGGACAGTGTGTCCTTGCAGATGGGAGGGAGGAGAGAATGGTGGAAATTGGGAGATGATTTTCTTTACAGTTAAACCAGCGAAGAAGAGATTAAACATCTTAATTAAATGATGCTGTAATGTTATGATTCACTCTGAGGCAAATAGTGAATTGCATATAACTCATAGAGAGACTGACAATGTCCTAAACAGTCTGAAGGTACCACATAGTGACTTGCGGTTAGTAGTGACTCATAACCTGCAATCCCCATGGTTATATCTGCGGGGCGACCCGGGTTTAGGTCATGAAGGGCAGCTGGGATTTAGGGTCACGAAGGGCGGCTGGGATTTAGGGTCGCGAAGGGCGGCTGGGATTTAGGGTCGCGAAGGGCGGCTGGGATTTAGGGTCGCGAAGGGCGGCTGGGATTTAGGGTCGCGAAGGGCAGCAGGGTTGAATAATGATAAAATGGTACCTTAAAAAATCCATAAACGTGCCATTGTTGTGCAATTTATATCTATATTCTACATTTAGCCTAAAATAATCAAATAAAAACGTATCTAGCATTAGTGCGTAAGCCTAAACCTTAGGGCGTAACTGTACACCCCCCTGAATATCCTACACGCTAATCACTGAATATCCTACACGCTAATCACCAAATAGCCAAATAGCCTACACGCTAATCACCAAATAGCCTACACGCTAATCACCAAATAGCCTACACGCTAATCACCAAATGCTTTTGGGAATGAGCAGAAAAAGTTAATGTCGATCCACGAAGGCAAAAAGTACGATGTCGGAGTTTACTTCAATAAGAGAAAAGCTGTGAAATGTTGAGTGGAAAATAAAGAGAAGGGAGGACCAGAAAGTAATGTTTGGGAAAGATTTGGTGAAGTGGTACAAGAGGATGATAACAGTGTTGTGTGGTGATTGTGAGGCGCTGTACAAATTCAACAGTCACAAGATCGGACTTCAAATAAGCCAATGACAGGTCAAGGGAACTGTAGCCTGCTGTTCAGATGGGTAAAATGGAAACTGAAATCTGGACTCTGACTGTAGGTCTATAACCTCTCACATTGCCTTAACATTAACTCCTGCAGAATTAAACATTTATTGCAGTAAAATGATACACCAAATGTAGGCTACATTTTGACTGGGGAACAGGAGTTGAGAAATATGATTTATTTCAGCATCTTGAGAGAATGTGAATGGTCAGTTAGATACCGTCTGTAGAGGTGCTATATTTATCAGCATCATAAACACTGATAGTACTTCAACCACATTAAATATGCATCCAAGCTGAACTGAAATCTAATCAGAAACCTGTTGGCTCGTATTACACAGATTTATATTTCCTTACAACCCGTCAAACTGTTATTGTTATAGCATTTTCTCCCCGCCCCCTAATTTAATAACGTCAACTAGATTGAAGCTTTTTCATTCCATGGATTTTATGATATTCTGGTGAACGAGGGTTCATTTAGTCGTCTAGGGCAACATCATGACAGAAGAGAAGCTACATGTATCTAATTATATTCCAATAGCCTACCTAAAATCTCTGAAAATAATCTAGATCAGACAAAATAAATCCTGCACACCCTGTCGTCAAATAGTTCTGCCGTCTCTGACTGCATCCTACAGCGCATTTTCTAAATTAGCGGGTTAGGGTCGGGTGTAGGCCTCAGATTTTCACTCTGGGCGGATGCGTTATTAGCGGTTATTATGGCCACTTTATAATGGCCATTATGGCCGTTAGCGGTTATTATGGCCACTTCATTATGGCCATTATGGCCGTTAGCGGTTATTATGGCCGTTAGCGGTTATTATGGCCATAATAACCGTTATTATGGCCACGTGTGTTTTTTACTGAGTTCTATGAAATGGAAAACATTTGCAGAGGCATACATACAACCTGAGAGTGTAGAGACGGATGATTTCTTAAACACACAATCTGAAGCTGCCACAGTTTATAGCCCCATTTTCCATGATTCATCACTCCATTTCCTCATCTGGTATTGTCTTCAGCAGCTGGGTACTGTAGGTAACCCTTCCATTGTCACACACAGAGAGAGGGGAGAGAGAGGAGTTGAGAAATGTGGAACAATGGCATCACATCCCATCAGAGTTAATATATGCAATCTCGAAGGGCTTTCCATTAAGCCCTCATTCCCAGGGTTGGGCTGGACCAGCGAGAGGGGGAAGAGAGAGGAGAGGGGGGAGAAAGAGAGTGGGAAGGGAGGAGGGTGTTAGTGAGAAGAACGGAGGATGTTAGTGAGAGCAGAGGAAGACGTTCTTGGGAAGAGGAGAGGAGGGCTGGAAACACGCTTAATTGGAAGTTGTTGCAGACAGAGATGGAGATGGTGAAAATAATCTAGATCAGACAAAATAAATCCTGCACACCCTGTCGTCAAATAGTTCTGCCGTCTCTGACTGTATCCTACAGCACATTTTCAATATTAGCGGGTTAGGGTCAGGTGTAGGCCTCAGATTTTCACTCTGGGCGGATGCGTTATTAGCGGTTATTATGGCCACTTTATAATGGCCGTTAGCGGTTATTATGGCCACTTTATTATGGCCATAATAACCGTTATTATGGCCACGTGTGTTTTTTACTGAGTTCTATGAAATGGAAAACATTTGCAGAGGCATACATACAACCTGAGAGTGTAGAGACGGATGATTTCTTAAACACACAATCTGAAGATGCCACAGTTTATAGCCCCATTTTCCATGATTCATCACTCCATTTCCTCATCTGGTATTGTCTTCAGCAGCTGGGTACTGTAGGTAACCCTTCCATTGTCACACACAGAGAGAGGGGAGAGAGAGGAGTTGAGAAATGTGGAAAAATGGCATCACATCCCATCAGAGTTAATATCTGCACTCTCGAAGGGCTTTCCATTAAGCCCTCATTCCCAGGGTTGGGCTGGACCAGCGAGAGGGGGAAGAGAGAGAGGAGAGGGGGGAGAAAGAGAGTGGGAAGGGAGGAGGGTGTTAGTGAGAAGAATGGAGGATGTTAGTGAGAGCAGAGGAAGACGTTCGTGGGAAGAGGAGAGGAGGGCTGGAAACACGCTTAATTGGAAGTTGTTGCAGACAGAGATGGAGATGGTGCCAACAGGCTGTCTTCACCCTCCACTGTGTGTGTCTCTCTTTCTTGGTTTCTCTCTCTCCATTCCTCTCAGAGGGAAGAAAAAATGGAGCGTGTGAGAAGGAAAGAAAAGAGGGAGGATAGAAGGGAAGGAGAGGAAAATGCCAATGGTGTATTGCCAGGGGTTATGCAGAGACCAAATCTGACACAGAGCAGAGACAGTTGTTTTTGTTTTTCTGCTTGTGATTTATGTTGCCTGTCTATGTTGCTGTTCTATAGCACAGACTGATGAATGTGTAGACAAAGAATAGTCTAGTAGTCACAGGAAATTGAACATGCGGAGAGTAACATTGAATATGCATAGTATTCTTCATACAAGTGGTTGGTACTTGTGTCCATTACAAGGTCAATTGGACGTGAACTGTAAAGATAACAAAACCTACAGTTCCAGTCAAAAGTGGACACACCTACTCATTCAAGGGTTTTTCTTTATTTTTACTATTTTCTACATTGTAGAATAATAGTGAATACATCAAAGCTATGAAATGACACGTAGTAACCAAAGAAGTGTTTTTATTTTATTTATTTATTTCACCTTTATTTAACCAGGTAGGCTAGTTGAGAACACCTTTATTTAACCAGGTAGGCTAGTTGAGAACAAGTTCTCATTTACAACTGCGACCTGGTCAAGATAAAGCATAGCAGTGTGACCAGACAACAACACAGAGTTACACATGGAGTAAACAATAAACAAATCAAAATATAATTTATATTCGTAAAAGTAGCCACCCTTTGCCTTGATGACAGCTTTGCACACTCTTGGGTTTTCTCTTAACCAGCTCCACTGGGAATGCTTTTCCAACAGTCTTGAAGGAGTTCCCACATATGCTTTTCCTTCACTTCACTCTGTGGTCCAACTCATCCCAAACCGTCTCAATTGGGTTGAGGTTGGTGATTGTTGAAGCCAGGTCATCTGATGCAGCACTCCATCACACCAAAGGACAGATTTCCACCAGTCTAATGTCCATTGTTTCTGTTTCTTGGCCCAAGCAAACCTCTTCTTCTTATTGGTGTCCTTTTAGTAGTGGTTTCTTTGCAGCAATTTGACCATGAAGGCCTGATTTCACGCAGTCTCCTCTGAACAGTTGATGTTTAGATGTCTGTTTCTTGAACTCTGTGAAGCATTTATTTGGGCTGCAATTTCTGAGGCCTTTAACTTTAATGAACTTATCCTCTGCAGCAGACTTAACTCTGGGTCTTCCTTTCCTGTGGTGGTCCTCATGAGAGCCAGTTTCATTATAGCGCTCGATGGTTTTTGCAACTGCACTTGAAGAAACTTTCAAAGTTCTTGACATTTTCTGCATTGACTGACCTTCATGTCTTAAAGTAATGATGGACTGTCATTTCTCTTTGCTTATTTGAGCTGTTCTTGCCATAATATGGACTTGATCTTTTACCAAATAGGGCTATCTTCTGTATACCAACCCTACCTTGTCATAACACAACTGATTGGCTTAAGAAGGAAAGAAATTCCACAAATTAACATTTTAAGCCACACCTGTTAATTGAAATACATTCCAGGTATTACCTCATGAAGCTGGTTGAGAGAATGCTAAGAGTGTGCAATGCTGTCATCAAGGCAAAGGGTGGCTACTTTGAAGAACCTCAAATATATATTTAGATTTGTTGAACACTTTTTTTGGTTACTACAGGATTCCATATGTGTTATTTCACAGTTTTGATGTCTTCACTATTATTCTACAATGTAGAAAATAGTAAAAATAAAGAAAAAACCTTGAATGAGTAGGTGTGTCCACTTTTGACTGGTACTGTACATCCTGGGGATGTAACGATTCACCGATACGCATCGGTCCCCGATTCAAATGTTTAAGATACAAGTGCATCGGTCCGTGGACCCCAAACCGATCCAAATGTAGCATGCATCGGTCAGAAAATCAATTCAAAAGTTACAAATCACTGGTTCGCATTTTTTTGTTGTTGCTCATATTACATTCTATCTACCTTCCGAATATACCTCTAATCTTCTGTGACAACTGATGTGTCCTCTCCTTCAGTGTCAAACATTGACCTACAAGTCATTTTGCATGCTGAACAACCCCAGGTAATATCAGTAGCCTGGGCAAACTGTGCACTGTTCCCAGCTTCACGCGCAGTCTAACGTGAGGTAGGCGGCCTACTCCAAATGCTAAAATGGCTAGCTTGATATTAGGCTTTGTTAGTTAAGTGACAACCTGTGTAATTTTCTAGGTTATTGTTATTTATACGCTGTTGAAAATCTATTTTTCCCAGAATGAAAGTGATCTACCGGAGACGCATCTCATCTGACTATAGCTGCTGAATGGGGCTGACAATAGCTTTTATTTTGATTGTTCAGGTTCACCATCAGCAATAGCAAAAAAATCTGTGTATATATGGTCATTTAAGAAATACATACTATACAGGGTAAAGATGATCATTTCATAACGAGGACAGCAATCACAGAGGAGAAGAGAAAATCACTCCAGAACGGTCAAAATCATTCAATTATGAGACGGGTGAAATCCAAAGTTGTGCTATATATTCATTGGCTATATTTCATAGCTCATTTCTAAAGATAAACATTGATACATTACTAGCTGAAACACAATCTGCAAAAATGTCAAGTAAATTAGTTGGTGATGGTGATTTCAGAACCAAAGTGTGGGAGAACAAAAAAGATAGGCTACATTACCCCCCCCCCCCCCCCAAAACAAAGAAAATCTGGTAATAGTCTCCTTTATGGCTCAGTTTAGGGCCTACTTACATCAATTGCACACACTCATACACACAGAGAGAAAAATAAAAAAAGTTGGCTCAGACAGACCCGGCTCAGGCAGACCCGGCTCAGACAGACCCAGCTCATGATGGCCATCAGCGGCAGATTTGAATTTAGAATTGAAAAATGAATGTTATTCTCCAATAAATGTTGGTGCATCGAATTGTATCGCATTAATTTGTTCTCTAATCAAACTAAAATCGTTTCAAACTAATCGTTCCTGTATTGGAGCTCATCTGTACGTATCGAGTCGTCTTGAAAGGGAAAGCTGCACATCCCTAATATATCCAGACACCCCTATGGTCAATCACAACAGGTAAACGATAAATGGACGTTTGCCATGATGAAACAATCTACAAGACCGCCCGGTTCTCATCTCTGTTGCCCTAGCTCAGAGCATTTTTACACTCAGTCCTCAGTTTATTAGGTACACCAGCCCATTGACAGAAATAGTTAGCTCCTACCAACAGTGAGTCACTTGGCCGTGGCTTGCTGTATAAAGTAGGCAGACCGGTATCGAGGCATTGTGACTGTTCGATTGAACGCTAGAATGCGCAAAACTATTGACCTAAGCGTCTTTGAGCGTGGTAAGTAACTGCTCATGAACGGCACCTCGGGAATGCGTAACTCGCCGGTCCTTGTCACAGATGGGCAGCAGACGACTACTCTGGATTCCACTCCTATCAGCTAAAAACAGTAAGAAGTGGCTCCAGTCAACGATGAACAACACTTGACAATCGAGGAGTGGAAAAACAAAGCCTGGTCTGACAAATCCCAGTTCCTGTTGCGTCATGCTGATGGCAGAGTTCAAATTGTACTTTTTGGTCCACCTCCCACTGTGGCAGGTAGATGAGAGAAATCTACAAGACACATTTTTTTACGCAAAAATTAAACCAACATAACACACCAAAAAGGATGCGCATGCTTTGTAATGTTTCTAAAACAAATGTATTACAATTAAGAAGTGTGGTACAGGGATGTGAAGTAGTATTTTTCCCCTTTCTGATTCTCTCTCTTTTTCATGTTTTTTCTCCTGAATGTTGTCAGATCTTCAGTAAAACCTGATATTAGATAAAGGGAACCTGAGTTTACAACAACAACAAAATATACTTATTTTATTTATTTAATAAACAAAGTTTTGCAACACCAAATTCCCCTATGTGAAAAGTAATTACCCACTTTACAGTCAATAAATGGTTGTGACTCCTTAAGCTGCAACGACTCCAACCAAACAGTTCCTGTAGTTGTTGATCTCACTTCTCTGTGGAGGAATTTTGTCCCTCTCTTCCATGCAGAACTGCTGTAACTCAGTGACATTTGTGGGTTTTCAACCATGAACTACTCGTTTTAAGTCCTACCACAACATCTCAATTGGGATTAGATTAGGTCTGGACTTTGACTAGGCCATTCCCAAAACTTCATATGTTGCTTTTTAACCATTTCAATGTAGACTTGATTGTGTGTTTTGGATCATTGTCTTGCTTCACTTCAGCTTCAGCTCACAGACAGATGGCCTGACATTCTCCTGTAGAAGTCTCTGGTACAGAACAGAATTAATGTTTCCTTCTTTAAAGGGAAGTCATCCAGGTTCTGAGGAATCAAAGCATCCCCAAACCACCACCACCACCATGCTTGACCGTTTTATGAGGTTTTTACTGTGGAATGCAGTGTTTGGTTTTCACCAGACACAATGAGACCCGTCTTGTTCAAAAAAGTGGACTCAAGTTTTTCAAGACTCTTGGAAAAATGTTCTATGGACAGATGAGTCAACTATCATTTTTTTTGGATGACATGGGTAGACTTTAGTTTCAAGTAAATTAGACCAACTTTTAAGCCTGTGACCAGCTCTTCGAAAATAAATAATATACAGTTCCTTGCGAAAGTATTCGGCCCCCTTGAACTTTGCGACCTTTTGCCACATTTCAGGCTTCAAACATAAAGATATAAAACTGTATTTTTTTGTGAAGAATCAACAACAAGTGGGACACAATCATGAAGTGGAACGACATTTATTGGATATTTCAAACTTTTTTAACAAATCAAAAACGGAAAAATTGGGCGTGCAAAATTATTCAGCCCCCTTAAGTTAATACTTTGTAGCGCCACCTTTTGCTGCGATTACAGCTGTAAGTCGCTTGGGGTATGTCTCTATCAGTTTTGCACATCGAGAGACTGAAATGTTTTCCCATTCCTCCTTGCAAAACAGCTCGAACTCAGTGAGGTTGGATGGGGAGCATTTGTGAACAGCAGTTTTCAGTTCTTTCCACAGATTCTCGATTGGATTCAGGTCTGGACTTTGACTTGGCCATTCTAACACCTGGATATGTTTATTTTTGAACCATTCCATTGTAGATTTTGCTTTATGTTTTGGATCATTGTCTTGTTGGAAGACAAATCTCCGTCCCAGTCTCAGGTCTTTTGCAGACTCCATCAGGTTTTCTTCCAGAATGGTCCTGTATTTGGCTCCATCCATCTTCCCATCAATTTTAACAATCTTCCCTGTCCCTGCTGAAGAAAAGAAGGCCCAAACCATGATGCTGCCACCACCATGTTTGACAGTGGGGATGGTGTGTTCAGCTGTGTTGCTTTTACGCCAAACATAACGTTTTGCATTGTTGCCAAAAAGTTCAATTTTGGTTTCATCTGACCAGAGCACCTTCTTCCACATGTTTGGTGTGTCTCCCAGGTGGCTTGTGGCAAACTTTAAACAACACTTTTTATGGATATCTTTAAGAAATGGCTTTCTTCTTGCCACTCTTCCATAAAGGCCAGATTTGTGCAATATACGACTGATTGTTGTCCTATGGACAGAGTCTCCCACCTCAGCTGTAGATCTCTGCAGTTCATCCAGAGTGATCATGGGCCTCTTGGCTGCATCTCTGATCAGTCTTCTCCTTGTATGAGCTGAAAGTTTAGAGGGACGGCCAGGTCTTAGTAGATTTGCAGTGGTCTGATACTCCTTCCATTTCAATATTATCGCTTGCACAGTGCTCCTTGGGATGTTTAAAGCTTGGGAAATCTTTTTGTATCCAAATCCGGCTTTAAACTTCTTAAACAGTATCTCGGACCTGCCTGGTGTGTTCCTTGTTCTTCATGATGCTCTCTGCGCTTTTAACGGACCTCTGAGACTATCACAGTGCAGGTGCATTTATACGGAGACTTGATTACACACTGGTGGATTGTATTTATCATCATTAGTCCTTTAGGTCAACATTGGATCATTCAGAGATCCTCACTGAACTTCTGGAGAGAGTTTGCTGCACTGAAAGTAAAGGGGCTGAATAATTTTGCACGCCCAATTTTTCAGTTTTTGATTTGTTAAAAAAGTTTGAAATATCCAATAAATGTCGTTCCACTTCATGATTGTGTCCCACTTGTTGTTGATTCTTCACAAAAAAATACAGTTTTATATCTTTATGTTTGAAGCCTGAAATGTGGCAAAAGGTCAAGGGGGCCGAATACTTTCGCAAGGCACTGTATATATATTTCACTCAGCTCTTCACGTGCGCACAGCCCCCCAGCCAGTCTGGCTGTGCGAGGTGGCATAGGCAATATAGGCGTTTGTGGTTCTTTGACTTTGTGCGATTATTTACCAGCTATGAAACAAAACGCCAGAAATACTTTGAAAACAGCTACTGAAGCATTTATGTCACTATAAATGTGATCATTCTTGACTTTGTATTCACAAATGAGAGTGAAATGCTCGCACTGTGGAGCACTGACCACACGCCAATGTGGCTGGTGAAATAGATGTTTTTATCCACCAATGCCAAAATATACCCGCAGGTGTCAATTTTAGGCTCTGGTCCATGGCTCCATCCTGCCTGGTGTCAATGGTACAGACTGGTGGCAGTGGTGTAATGGTGTGGGGAACGTTAGTTCCCTTATACCAATTCAGCAACGTTTCCATTACCAGAAGAAATCAAGCTGTTCTGGTGGCAAAGTGGGTCTGACCCGGTACTAGATGGGTATACCTAATAAACCTAATAAACCTATACACTGAGTGTATATTTAATAGCGATCAAGGCCATGCATCCAACAGAGCCACCCCACTGTGCCTTGGGGTCTTCTCACGTGCGTAGGTTTTCCTGTGAGGTGAGCTTGGGTCTCCACTCTCCACCTTTTTCTATTGAACCCAAATGGACACAAAGTACTCTTTGTAGAGGTAGGGGGTCAGTGTAGCTGTTGGCTGGTCTAATTGAAAGGTGGTTGAAAGCAGAGACAGGCTAAGTAATTGGCTAAACTTCTGTCCCTCTCTCCCTCCCTCGGTCTCTGTCTCTCTCCCTCTCTCTCTCATTCTGCAGACACGGGGAGAGAGGACTTGCTGGAGGAGCTGATGTGTAACCTGGTACACCTGGTCGTGGAGGTGCCCCTGCTGTGAGTACCGTGGTGGGGAGAGGGCTAGGGGTGGACTGAGTCTGGACCCCCTATGGCTC
This sequence comes from Oncorhynchus clarkii lewisi, assembly GCF_045791955.1. Classification (NCBI taxonomy): domain Eukaryota; kingdom Metazoa; phylum Chordata; class Actinopteri; order Salmoniformes; family Salmonidae; genus Oncorhynchus; species Oncorhynchus clarkii. Next base: position 12,021,351 of record NC_092158.1, on the reverse strand, counting down.
CCACCTGGGGTGGAGGGAGGGAGGATGAGGGGTACACCTGGCTATGGAGGTGCCCCTGCTGTGAGGGGTTGGTGCAGAGGGGGATGGATGGGCACTGAGTCTGGAGCCCGTCTGGCCTCCTCCAGCTGTTTTTAATGGGCTCTTGGATGGTGATACATGAAAGGCCAGCTATTCTAGATACCTGCTGCATTGAAATATTTGATCTCCACACACCGACTGGGTCATCAGTTAGCATTTTATCCCTCTCCCCTTTTCACATTAAAGCCTCTTAAAATGGGACCCTAAGTCCTAAAGGGACCATCTGTCGTGGGTAGATGGGGGTAGTCGGGGGGGGGGGGTGATGGTCCTGTCTTCTGTACCTGCTCCCCCCAAAAGGTTGAATATAGAGAGCTCCAGTGTGAAAGGGCCAGTAGAACCAGGTCAAGTTGAATATAGAGAGCTCCAGTATGAATGGGCCAGTAGCACCAGGCCAGGTTGAATATAGAGAGCTCCAGTGTGAAAGGGCCAGTAGAACCAGGTCAAGTTGAATATAGAGAGCTCCAGTATGAATGGGCCAGTAGCACCAGGCCAGGTTGAATATAGAGAGCTCCAGTGTGAAAGGGCCAGTAGAACCAGGTCAAGTTGAATATAGAGAGCTCCAGTGTGAAAGGGCCAGTAGAACCAGGTCAAGTTGAATATAGAGAGCTCCAGTGTGAAAGGGCCATTTGCACCAGGTCTTTATTTTTTTATTTGATTTTACCAGGTAAATTGACTGAGAACACTGTTCTCATTTACAGCAACGACCTGGGGAATAGTTACAGGGGAGAGGAGGGGGATGAATGAGGCAATTGTAAACTGCCGATAGCAAAGGGACATTTGCGAGAGGTTCTCCAGAGACAATACTGTTGTGTAAACTTCTGAAATGATCCCATCTGTAGCGCTACCTCGAGGTTGGGCCCAACTGTCGCCCCCCGCTGGGCAGTGTGAACAGTCTTGTTGTGTTCAGGACTTCTACAGTATAAATGGTTATAGCAGAGCAATATTTCTGAAATATATATAGTTATTTTCCTTATAGTTGAGACTTGTTTTTTTATTGAGGTTTTACCTTAAATTGCAGTAACAGCCTGTTACATTCTGAAAATGTTGCAGTAGCTGATTGTTGCTCTTAGCCACGGAAACTATGGAAACCGGTTCCTTGCACCAACATTATAAAAAAAACTCAAAACAACTGTTGACACTATCTCAAAGGGTTGACATATGAAAGTCAACATATTGAGATGGTAGATCATACAAATATATACTTTCTTTTCATTTGTAACATTGTTTGGCGATTTCAGAGGTGGCACCACAGGTCCCAGAGTGGTGGTGGGGTGGGGGATTATTATGATGGGGCTCAGAGTTTTTCCTGATCTGGTAAGCCAACCTAACCAGGTAAAACTCTTGGTATGACATAGTAATAAATCAGATTTAAAAAATGGTTTCATATGGGCTATGATGGGACCAGTTGTTTCTAATCATCTCATATTCTAAAAAAAACTCCTGGCCCTAGGGTGGTTGAAAATATCACAATCCTGTCAAACAAATCATGAGGCTAATCAGTCTAAACAACAATACTTTATCCCTCTTTTCAACACTTTTGTGTCTATCTTTTTTTGTGAAACCAAATCAAAAGTACTGGGGGAAAAGCCAGCTGGCCAAATGTTTGTTGACGGCCCTGCTGTGCTGATCTCTGCAACATGGATAGATGGAAATTGCCACACAATGCTACAAGTGAAGAAACATAACCTATGTATGATCTATTTGTACAGTATGTACTTTATTTTTAGGTGGTTCCATATATAACAGCTCAACATTTCAACTCCCCGGTGAATTATAGCCTACCCACGTTAACAGTGACAATGTTCTTTTACAAGATGTAGCCTGAACCTAATAGTTTGGTATGTTGTAAGGTAGTACCTACTGTACTTTTATATTCGTATTAAAGGGGTAATCATTCAATTTTGATAGGCTGATGTTACTTGATAAAGACATGTTAGCTTTAGCTAGCGGTAACCGTGATATTTTTTTTGAAGCTAAAATGTAATGAGTGTACATATTAGATTATAAACCCTTCAGGGCATAAAATGAGAACCTGCCACCCGCCAACTGCGGGTAGATTTAGGTATTGGTGGGTAAGAATGTCTATTTCACTATCCACATTGGTGGGTGTCTCTACAGTGGGAGCACAACATTCGCATTTGTGAATAAACAGAGTCAAAAGTCAAGTGTGAGAATCAAATGAAATTTTATCGGTCACATACACATGGTTTGCAGATGTTAATGCGAGTGTAGCAAAATGCTTGTGCTTCTGTTTCCGACCGTGCAGTAATATCTACCAAGTAATCTAACAATTCCCCAACTACCTAATACACACATCTAAAGGGGTGAATGAGAATATGTACATATAAATAATGGATGAGCGATGACCGTGCGGCATAGGCAATATGCAGTAGATGGTATAGAACAGTAAATACATATGACATGAGTAATGTAGGATATGTAGACAAATTTTTAAAGTGGCTTCATTTGGCTAGTGGCTAGTGATCCATTTATTAAAGTGGCCAGTTGATTGGGTCTCAATGTAGGCAGCAGCCTCTGAGTTAGTGATTGATGTTTGGCAGTCTGATGACCTTGAGATAGAAGCTGTTTTTCAGTCTCTCGGTCCCAGCTTTGATGCACCTGTACTGACCTCGCCTTCTGGATGATAGCGGTGTGAACAGGCAGTGGCTCGGGTGGTTGTTGTCCTTGATGATCTTTCTGACCTTCCTGTGACATCGGGTGGTGTAGGTGTCCTGGAGGGCAGGTAGTTTGCCCCCGGTGATGCGTTGTCCAGACCGCACCACCCTCTGGAGAGCCTTGCGGTTGAGGTCGGTGCAGTTGCCGTACCAGGCGGTGATACACCCCGACAGGATGCTCTCGATTGTGCATTTGTAAAAGTTTGTCAGGTTTTTGGGTGACAAGCCACATTTCTGCAGCCTCGCTGTTGCGCCTTCTTCACCACACAGTCTGTTTAGGTGGACCATTTCAGTTTGTCTGTGATGTGTACACCGAGGAACTTTAAACTTTCCACCTTCTCCACTGCTGTTCCTTCGATGTGGAATAGGGGGGTGCTTCCACGGCTGTTTCCTGAAGTCCACGATCATCTCCTTTGTTTTGTTGACGTTGAGTGTGAGGTTATTTTCCCGACACTACACTCCGAGTGACATCACCTCGTCCCTGTAGGCTGTCTCATCGTTGTTGGTCATCAAGCCCACTGCTGTTATGTCATCTGCAAACTTGATGATTGAGTTTGAGGCCTGCATGGCCACGCACTCATGGGTGAACAGGGAGTACAGGAGGGGACTGAGCACGCACCCTTGTGGGACCCCAGTGTTGAGAGTCAGCAAAGTGAAGACTTTGTTTCCCACCTTCACCTCCTGGGGGCGGCCCATCAAAGTCCAGGACCCAATTGCACAGGTCAGGGTTGGGACCCAGGGACTCCAGCTTCATGATGAGCTTGGAGAGTACTATGGTGTTGAATGCTAAACTGTAGTCAATGAACAGCATTCTTACATAGGTATTCCTCTTGACCAGATGGGATAGGGCAGTGTTTTGGCGATTGCATCGTCTGTGGACCTGTTGGGGCGGTATGCAAACTGACGTGGGTCTAGGGTGGCCGGTAAGGTGAAGGTGATATGATCCTTGACTATTCTCTCAAAGCACTTCATGATGACAGAAGTGAATTAGTCATTTAGTTATCTTTGCCTTCTTGGGTACAGGAACAATGGTGGCCATCTTGAAGCATGAGGGGACAGCAGACTGGGATAGGGAGTGATTGAATATGCCCGTAAACACACCGGCCAGCTGGTCTGCGCATGTAGTCTGTAATCTGTGCGAGTTGCGATTTAGTATTCGTTTTCAACGTATTTCTGCTGTTTCCTTTCATAGCTGCTGATTGGAGGCGCTGGCACAGGCATAAAAGTTTGTCTAAATGACCCAAGTCAGCAAAGTAAGATTTTGTCCAAGTGTTTCTTGGCTATTTACATTATTTAGTTTAAAAGCTTGGTTGTTTTTCAAAGTTAGCTTGAATCTGCTGCTTCAACTGATAGCGAAGAGCCTGTTTTCTAAACTCAGTCCTGAGGACCCCAAGGGGTGCATGTTTAGTTTTTTGCCATAGCACTACACAGCTGATTCAAATAATCAACTAATCATCAAGCTTTGACAATTTGAATCAGCTGTGTGGTGTTAGGGCAGAAACCAAAATGTGGTCCCCGGAGGACCGAGGTTTGGAAACGCTGCTGTAGGCGTTGTCTACTGACAACTAGTCAGATCCCAAATCTCTCACACACACACGTGACATGACTCGTGTGAACCCCGTTACCACGATATCCTCCTGCCCTTAAAGGGGTAGCTGAACATTCTGGTTATATGACTCAAGTCACAAAAATGTTTATGAAATTGAGCAATATACCACATTACTTCTTACTACGTTTCTTGTTTTAGAAACATAAAACTTGGTTATCATTTTTTTTAATGCAATTATGGCACAAAAATATTTTGGCTGGTAAAAAAATCTTAGTGGTTTGCAGATTTCGTTTTATCTACCTGCCACAGTGGCTGGTGAAGAAAAAGTACATTTTAGGCCCTGAAACCCTTTAATTGTCTGTACATGCTTGTGAATTGTTGCTTATTTCAAGAGTGTAATGTGGAAGAGTTACTTGCTTAAAGGAACATTTCAAAATCCTTCATCTCCAGCACCACCCCAACATCAACATATGTGAAAATGGCACTTTTCTATGTTTTGTATTTAAAAAGATAGAGGAAGATGTTTCGAATTCATCATCGGTGTGCAATGTGTGATTTTTAACCAATTTTGAATAGGCATTGCATACCTGTTGCCTACTAATTGGTTAATGTTATTGGAAACCTCTATCTCCCGAGTGGCGCAGCGGTCTAAGGCACTGCATCTCAGTGCAAAAGGTCCCTGGTTCGAATCTAGGCTGCATCACATCCGGCTGTGATTGGGAGTCCCATAGGGCGGTGCACAATTGGCCCAGCGTCGTCTGGGTTTGGCCGGGCTAGGCCATCATTTGTAAATAAGAATTTGTTCTGAACTGACTTTCCTAGTTAAATAAAGGTTCAATAAAAATCAAACAAAATCAAACCTATTTCACAACAAAATAGAGAAGCATCATTTTCTCATGTTGAGGTGGTGCTGGAGATGATTAACATTTTTTTTTATTTCCCTTTAATATTACCAAGTGGAATAGTTTGCACTGGTTCTCCTCCTGGCTAGTGGTTACAGTGACATTCACACTACTTTGAGAACGTCAACCAAACCCTCTCTCCCGTCACTAATGTCAATTGAAAAGTGTATGTACATATTGTGTCAATTGAAATTCCGTCCTGATAACTCTATTCAGTGAGGAGAATAAGCCCCCCCTTATCCCTATCAGATGGAATAGAGGTCTCTGGCAAAGGTTCAGAGGCAAAGGGTTACTGGATCGCTGGGTTCCTATTGCAGCATGGGTTCATGGGCCATCTGGTGGGATGAGGACACACACAGTGAGTAAGGAGGGGCAGTTGAGAGACAGGGAGGGTCAAAAGGAGAGGCGAGAGCTGGGCGGTAAGGGGAGAGGAGCCCCCTTGGTTGGCTGGATTACAGTCCTCTGTTTGGGGGTGGGACACAGAGCCAATGTCCTGGGGAGGGAGTGGAGGGACAGGATGGTCAGTGTGTGTCTATGGCTGTGTTCCAAATGATATCCTTTTCCCTATATAGTGCACTACTTCTGACCTGATGGACTAGGATGCTGTTTGGGACGCAGTCTCTGCTGTGCTGATTGGGCATCTTGCTTTGGCTCTGTGCTTTGTTGGGTTCTGTGGCGCCGGGCGGGTCTTGTTGAGTCGGCCTAGATCTGGACCGGCATGGCTGGCGCTGGTGTACATTTCAAAGGCATTTTTCCATTTCGCCTCCGTCCTGTCTCTCTGTCCTCGGTCGCCTTTGTGCTTCTCCAACACACAGAGGTGTGTGTGTCTGTAAAATCACAACTATTATTTTGGCATGCCATACACTCCTCAAGGTCTGTGGAAGTGTCTGCTGAAAGCCTGAGTCTCCCTCTGTGTGTGTCTGTGTGATGAGTCTGGCCATGCTCCAGGCACAGATTGCCTTCCTCCCTCAGAACACTCTGTAATATAAATGCATCAGCGACGTCCATGTTCCGTGGAATGTTCTCAGAATGTCCTTGTGTTCCGTTCCTCCTCCGTGTGATCGTCATGCCCAAAACATATGAGCCATGATGATGATGTTGATGATGAGGAGGATAAGGGTGAAGAGAAGGAGGATGGAGATTGAGGAGTGTGTGACAGTCACCTTCACATGCACACACACAGGATTTTTCAGCCATTGAAATGCATGGGCGGGTCGCCTGTAAATATGATACAATTATAATTAATACACTATCGTGTATATATATACACACACACACACACTTTTGGCCATATAGTATGTGGACATGCCTTCAAATTAGGTAGGCCACACAAGCTCACAGAACGGGACAGTTGAGTGTAGCTTGCAAAAATCGCCTGTCCTAGCTTGCAACACTCACTACCGAGTTCCAAACTGCCTCTGGAAGCAACGTCAGCACAAGAGCTGTTCGTCGGTAGCTTCATGAAATGGGTTTCAATGGCTGAGCAGCCGAACACAAGCCTAAGATCACCATGTGTTGGCTGGACTGGTGTAAAGCTTTCCGCCATTGGACTCATCTGCGTTGCTTGCTGTTTGGGGTTTTAGGCTGGGTTTCTGTACAGCACTTTGTGACATCGGCTGAGGTAAGAAAGGCTTTAGAAATGCTTTAGATTGATGGACTCTGGAGCAGTGGAAACGCTTTCTCTGGAGTGATGAATTACGCTTCACCATTTAGCAGTCCAATGGACAAATCTGGGTTTGGCGGATGCCAGGAGAAGCTACCTGCCCGAATGCATAGTGCCAACTGTTAAGTTGGGTGGAGGAGGAATAATGATCTGGGGCTCATGGTTCGGGCCCCTTAGTTCCAGTGAAGGGAAATCTTAACGCTACAGATGCTAATGACATTCTAGACGATTCTGTACTTCCAACTTAGTGTCAACAGTTTGAGGAAGGCCCTTTTCTGTTCCAGCATGACAATGCCCCGGTGCACAAAGCCAGGTGGTGGTTTTCTGGAAAGAAGAACTTGACTGGTCTGCACAGAGCCCTGACCCCAATCCCATCGAACACCTTTGGGATGAATTGGAATGGCGACTGTGAGCCAGGCCTAACTGCCCAACATCAGTGCCAGACCTCACTAATGCTGTTGTGGCTGAATGGAAGCAAGTCCCTGCAGCAATGTTCCAACTAGAGGTCGACCGATTTATGATTTTTCAACGCTGATACGGATTATTGGAGGACCAAAAAAAGCCGATACCGATTTATCGGACGATTTATTTTTATTTGTAATAATGACAATTACAACAATACTGAATTAACACTTTAACTTAAATATAAAACATAAATAAAATCAATTTAGCCTCAAATAAATAATGAAACATGTTCAATTTGGTTTAAATAATACAAAAACAAAGTGTTGGAGAAGAAGTAATAAGTGCCATGTAAATTTATGTGCCATGTAAAGAAGCTAATGTCTCAGAACATGAGAACATATGAAAGTTGGTGGTTCCTTTTAAATCAAATCAAATCAAATTTATTTGTCACATACACATGGTTAGCAGATGTTAATGCGAGTGTAGCGAAATGCTTGTGCTTCTAGTTCCGACAATGCAGTAATAACCAACGAGTAATCTAACCTAACAATTCCAAAACTACTACCTTATACACACAAGTGTAAAGGGATAAAGAATATGTACATAAAGATATATGAATGAGTGATGGTACAGAGCGGCATAGGCAAGATACAGTAGATGGTATTGAGTGCATTATATACATATGAGATGAGTAATGTAGAGTATGTAAACAAAGTGGCATAGTTTAAAGTGGCTAGTGATACATGTATTACTTAAAGATGCAGTAGATTATATAAAGAACAGTATATACATATACATATGAGATGAATAATGTAGGGTATTATAAACATTATATTAGGTAGCATTGTTTAAAGTGACTAGTGATATATTTTACATCAATTTCCATCTATTCCCATTATTAAAGTGGCTGGAGTTGAGTCAGTGTGTTGGCAGCAGCAACTCAATGCAGTTGCCCCCGTTGATGCGTTGTGCAGACCTCACTACCCTCTGGAGAGCCTTACGGTTGTGGGTGGAGCAGTTGCCGTACCAGGCGGTGATACAGCCCGACAGGATGCTCTCGATTGTGCATCTGTAGAAGTTTGTGAGTGCTTTTGGATGACAAGCCGAATTTCTTCAGCCTCCTGAGGTTGAAGAGGCGCTACTGCGCCTTCTTCACGACGCAGTCTGTGTGGGTGGACCAATTAAAACTTAAAACTTGCTACCCTCTCCACTACTGTCCCATCGATGTGGATAGGGGGGTGCTCCCTCTGCTGTTTCCTGAAGTTCACAATCATCTCCTTAGTTTTGTTGACGTTGAGTGTGAGGTCATTTTCCTAACACCACGCTCCGAGGGCCCTCACCTCCTCCCTGTAGGCCATCTCGTCGTTGTTGGTAATCAAGCCTACCACTGTAGTGTCGTCCGCAAACTTGATGATTGAGGTGGAGGCGTGCGTGGCCACACAGTCGTGGGTGAACAGGGAGTACAGGAGACGGCTCAGAACGCACCCTTGTGGGGCCCCAGTGTTGAGGATCAGCGGGGTGGAGATGTTACCTACCCTCACCACCTGGGGGCGGCCCGTCAGGAAGTCCAGTACCCAGTTGCATATGGCGGGGTCGAGACCCAGGGTCTCGAGCTTGAGGACGAATTTGGAGGGTACTATGGGATTAAATGCTGAGCTGTAGTCGAACAACAGCATTCTCACATAGGTATTCCTCTTGTCCAGATGGGTTAGGGCAGTGTGCAGTGTGGTTGAGATTGCATCGTCTGTGGACCTATTTGGGTGGTAAGCGAATTGGAGTGGGTCTAGGGTGTCAGTGTCAGGTAGGGTGGAGGTGATATGGTCCTTGACTAGTCTCTCAAAGCACTTAATGATGACGGAAGTGACTGCTACGGGGCGGTAGTCCCGTTTTTAACATGAGACTTCAATATTCCAAGGTAAGAGGTTTTAGGTTGTAGTTAATATAGTATTTATAGGACTATTTCTCTATACCATTTGTATTTCATATACCTTTGACTATTGGATGTTCTTATAGGCACTTTAGTATTGCCAGTGTAACAGTATAGCTTCCGTCCCCCTCCTCGCCGCTACCTGGGCTCGAACGAGGAACACATCGACAACAGCCACACTCGAAGCATCGTTACCCATCGCTCCACAAAAGCCGCGGCCCTTGCAGCGCAAGGGGAATAACTACTCCGAATCTAAAAGCAAGTGACGTTTGAAACGGTATTAGCGCACACCCAGCTAACTAGCTAGCCATTTCACATTGGTTACACCAGCCATTAGGCTGATAGTCTTGATGTCATAAACAGCGCTGTGCTTGCGAATAGCTGCTGGCAAAACACACTAAATTGCTGTTTGAATTAATGATTACGGGCCTGCTGCTCAGTCAGACTGCTCTATCAAATCAGACTTAATTATAACATAACACACAGAAATACGAGCCTTTGGTCTAACTAGTGATTATGATTGATTGTTTTTTACAAGATAAGTTTAATGCTAGCCAGCAATTTACCTTGGCTTCTACCTTGGCTTCTACTGCATAAAAGGTATAAAAATAGATATATATTTTTTTTTTATAAAAAATAATCGGAAATCGGCCCCCAAAAATACAGATTTCCGATTGTTATGATTAATCGGCCATTCCGATTAATCGGTCGACCTCTAGTTCCAACATCTAGTGGAAAACCTTCCCAGAAGAGTGGAGGCTGTTATAGCAGCAAAGGGTGGACCAACTCCGTATTAATGCCCATGATTTTGGAATGAGATATTCAACGAGAAGGTGTCCACATACTTTAGTTTATGTAGTGTATGTGAACTAGAGTTGTGTCAGTGTTACCCACCCACACTCAGATAGAGCAGGGAGGAGAGTCAGACTGATATACAGGGGAGACCGTAGGGAGGAGAGTTGGACAGATATACAGGGGAGACCGTAGGGAGGAGAGTCGGACAGATATACAGGGGAGACAGAGCAGGGAGGAGAGTCAGACAGATATACAGGGGAGACAGAGCAGGGAGGAAAGTCAGACAGATATACAGGGGAGACAGTAGGGAGGAGAGTCAGACAGATATACAGGGGAGACAGTAGGGAGGAGAGTCAGACAGATATACAGGGGAGACAGTAGGGAGGAGAGTCAGACAGATATACAGGGGAGACAGTAGGGAGGAGAGTCAGACAGATATACAGGGGAGACAGTAGGGAGGAGAGTCAGACAGATATACAGGGGAGACAGTAGGGAGGAGAGTCAGACAGATATACAGGGGAGACAGAGCAGGGAGGAGAGTCAGACAGATATACAGGGGAGACAGAGCAGGGAGGAGAGTCAGACAGATATACAGGGGAGACAGAGCAGGAAGGAGAGTCAGACAGATATACAGGGGAGACAGTAGGGGGGAGAGTCAGACAGATATACAGGGGAGACAGAGCAGGGAGGAGAGTCAGACAGATATACAGGGGAGACAGTAGGGAGGAGAGTCAGCAAGGAAATGAGAGCCTGGATTGGGACGTGAACCCCGGTCTCCGGTGGAGGACAGTGTATGTGAACTAGTTGTGTCAGTGTTACCCACCCACACTCAGGCACGAGTGACTGTCTGTTCTGTTCGAGTGTGACACTCTACAGGTAACTGTCAACATAAAGGAAACACCTAAATGACGTGTCTTAATCGGGCGTTGGGCCGCCACGAGCCAGAACAGCTGCAATAGATTCTACAAGTGTCTGGAACTCACACCGTCTTCCATGAGAAACTCCATCATTTGCTAGTTAGTTACCTGTATGTCCTGCTGTGTTTTGTGTGTCTGTGTGTCTGTGCGCATCCTGTTGTGTGTGTGTGTGTGTGTCTGGGTTTGTGTGTTTTGTGTCTGACACTACCTTCTAATTTGCAGAGCTAATGATCAACTATTAATACCAACACAATGTCAATACAGAGCTGGTTACCGTGGCTACAGAACAATGTCCTATAGGTCAGGGGTTAATGGGTCAGGGGTGGAGAGAGAGTGTGTGCGTGTGTTTGAATATATCATTAAGTTTTCGGGATGGAAAAGCGTGTGATGGAAAATCGATACGATTCGATGCACAACATTTGATCCAACAATATATTCATTTTCCATTCTAAATGAGAATCTGCTGCTGATGGAGCTCATGAGCTGGGCCTCTATGAGCTGGGCCTCTATGAGCTGGGCCTCTATGAGCTGGGCCTCTCTGAGCTGGGCCTCTCTGAGCTGGGCCTCTCTGAGCTGGGCCTCTCTGAGCTGGGCCTCTCTGAGCTGGTCCTGTATGAGCTGGGCCTCTCTGAGCTGGGTGTTTGTGGGAATGATGCATGTCTATAGTGTATACTATGTAGGCATGTGATCTGAGCCATAAGGGAGACTAGACATCTACCTCCCCACTATCAGATTAGAGCCATAAGGGAGACGAGACATCTACCTCCCCACTATCAGATTAGAGCCATAAGGGAGACTAGATATCTACCTCCCCACTATCAGATTAGAGCCATAAAGGAGACTAGATATCTACCTCCCCACTATCAGATTAGAGCCATAAAGGAGACTAGATATCTACCTCCCCACTATCAGATTAGAGCCATAAGGGAGACTAGACATCTACCTCCCCACTATCAGATTAGAGCCATAAAGGAGACTAGATATCTACCTCCCCACTATCAGATTTGAGCCATAAGGGAGACTAGACATCTACCTCCCCACTATCAGATTAGAGCCATAAGGGAGACTAGATATCTACCTCCCACCTATCAGATTAGAGCCATAAAGGAGACTAGATATCTACCTCCCCACTATCAGATTAGAGCTATAAGGGAGGCTAGATATCTACTTCCCCACTATCAGATTAGAGCTATAAGGGAGACTAGATATCTACCACCTCACTACCACTATCAGATTAGAGCCATACCGGAGACTAGATATCTACCTCCCCACTATCAGATTAGAGCCATACCGGAGACTAGATATCTACCTCCCCACTATCAGATTAGAGCTGTAAGGGAGACTAGATATCTACTTCCCCACTCAGATTAGAGCTATAAGGGAGACTAGATATCTACCTCCCCACTATCAGATTAGATCTATAAGGGAAACTAGACATCTACCTCCCCACTACCACTCTCATAATGTAGGCTGTTGTCAATAGACGGTTGGTTGTTTAGTAATAAAAGTGATGTGCACAACTATGTGCAGTCGTTAAACTACAACAGTGACTGGGTGCAGTAGCTTGGACCGTCACCCACCGAATAGGAAGGTGAACCGGTAACGGGCCCGGCTGTGTTTTACAGACCGTTTAATCGCTGGATGCCAGTCATTCAGTTTCATGCCAAGAGGAAGACTAGGACTCTCTTCCCTTCCTCCCTCAGTGTATGTATCAATACCAGGCAGTGGTATAACAGAACCAGGGGGAAATAGAACCCTGTGTGTCTCTGAATGGGTAAAGCATCCCTGCCTTGTGACATCACAGGCTGTGCTACGGAACTAGAAGAGCGGGGGGACAGGAAGCAGAGGAAAAATGAAGTGGGAGAGAGGGAAAGTGAGTGGGAGAGAGGGAAAGAGAGTGGGAGAGAGGGAAAGAGAGTGGGAGAGAGGGAAAGAGAGTGGGAGAGAGGGAAAGAGAGTGGGAGAGAGGGAAAGAGAGTGGGAGAGAGGGAAAGAGAGTGGGAGAGAGGGAAAGAGAGTGGGAGAGAGGGAAAGAGAGTGGGAGAGAGAGTGGGAGAGAAAGAGAGTGGGAGGGAGGGAAAGAGAGTGGGAGAGAGGGAAAGAGAGTGGGAGAGAGAGTGGGAGAGAAAGAGAGTGGGAGGGAGGGAAAGAGAGTGGGAGAGAGGGAAAGAGAGTGGGAGAGAAAGAGAGTGGGAGGGAGGGAGGGAGGGATAGAGAGAGTGGGAGGGATGGATAGAGAGAGTGGAAGGGATGGAGAGAAATAGTGGGAGGGAGGGATAGAGAGAGCCGGGGAAGTCAAAGACCATAGGGCTCTCTCTCTGACGGCCAGTGTCGCTTTAGTCATGCAGTTATCTCCCAGTGTTGTACTTGGGCAGGAGCTCACCAGAACTGCGCACCGGCACCTCAAATAGAATTTTAACTTAAAAGTGTGGAGGAGTTTAAAATGAGTCCTCAGTGGAAATCAAGCACTGGTTATATCACACAGAGACGCTTCTCCATCTGTTAGTCAGTACGTGTGGTCCAGTTCATCAGCAGGTAACAGTACCACTACCTAGTTTCCTCAGGATGGAACTGGGTCAGTAAACACAATAGAATCCCTGTAGAGGTTGTAGGATGGACTGGATCCTGTAGAGGTTGTAGGATGGACTGGATCCTGTAGAGGTTGTAGGATGGACTGGATCCTGTAGAGCACATATGTCAGAGTCAAGGCCCGCGGGCCACATCCGGCCCGCAAGAAGGTTTTTTACGGCCCCTGGGATGATCTTGATTTATTATTAGAACCGGCCCGCAGCAAGCCGGCAGCCCGCAGATCTTTTACACGCACCAATACTACATTTCCCACAATGCAAAGGTGACGCACCGAGCAGTAGGCTGCTTCATTTCAATATTTATTGGCACAGCAGTCGTCAGCATCACAGTAAAATTAACTTTCAGATACCCATCAAAAATGGCAAAACGGAAGGTGGATACTGAGAACCGGGGGTTTCAAACAAGGTGGGAGTCGGAGTATATGTTCACGAAGGTAGCTGGAAAACCTGTGTGTCTTCTGTGTGGAGAAAGTGTGGCGGTACTGAAAGAGTATAATCTGAGACGACATTATGAAACGAAACACGCGGACACACACGCGGACGCAACTGTCAAGGCCAGTTTTATTTTGGCAGAAGAGATCGCTAAATCAGCCCGGCCATTTACGGAGGGGGATTTCATCAAAAACTGCATGATTAAAGTTTGTGACGAAGTTTGCCCAGAAAAAAGGCAACTCTTTTTAAATGTGAGTCTGAGCAGAAACACCATTGCCGAGAGAGTAGACCAGTTGTCCATCAATCTAA
>NC_092158.1:11912111-11999611 GCF_045791955.1 Oncorhynchus clarkii lewisi | reverse complement strand
TTTGAGGCTGTGACCACCATGTTGGTGTTACTGTCCTACCAGCTCTTCCACAAGGAGATACTGAGAGACGGACTCATTTACCAGTACCTGATGAAGGAACGATGGTGAGTAGAGTCATGGATCAACACACACACTCAGATCCTGTGAGACAGACTCATTTCCCAGTACCTGATGAAGGGACGATTGGAGTGTGGGGACGATTGGACTGTGGAAACATTTGAAAGGAATCAAATACAATTTGAACCCAGATCTGCTACATACCTCAACACACATGGGGGTGTGGCTATAGTCTCAAAGACATCCCCATTTTACTCTTACTCTACACAATGACCCAATCACATGATCTAAAAGTAACTCTTGGCACGGGAATATCCAGAATAACACAGAATAACACAATCACGTGAACTAAGGAACTTTAGCAAGTCTTCATGAGTCTTTGGAAATTAGTTTCGGATTCAAGGTTCCCCGAGTACCATGTTCTCAGCTCTCACTTTCTGTGAAAAGTGGCCCAGCTAAGATGTCTGTCTGTCTCGAGCACTAAGCAGAGAGCCAGTTATCTCCCTGGTGGTTCCAGAGGGGTACGTCCCAAATGACACTACTTCGTGCACTGCTTTTGACCAGGGCCCATTGTGGAGTTCTGGTCAAAAGTAGTGCACTACATAGACAACAGGGTGCCATTTGGGTTGGCCCAAACCCGTCTGGTAGTGTGTAACCAGGGGTCAAGAGGAGGCAGAACATATAGTGATTGTGTCTGTGGCGTAAGGATACGGGACAGGACGGGCAGGGGTAGTGCTCTGGTCAGTGTTGTGTCAAAGGTTCAGGGTTTACAGAGTTCCTGCCTGGCCTGGCTGCCGCCATGCTGGAGTGTTGTTTTGTTGCGAGAGCACGGTGTTCGTACACACTCACAAAGAGACGTACACACTCACAAAGCGTAGTACAAACACACACACACACACACACACGCGCACGACCCGACCCTGTCTGGGGTCCAGTGGGAGACTGGCCAGGGCACACAGGAAGCATCGGACGAAAAACAACGCCCACAAAAACACACAAGCTGTTTCTCTAAGCTGTCCACCTCTCTGTCTCTCTCTCTGTCTCTCTCTCTCTGTCTCTCTCTCTCGGTCTCTCTCTCTCTCTCTCTCTCTCTCTCTCTCTCTCTCTCTCTCTCTCTCTCTGTCTCTCTCTCTCTCTCTCTCTGTCTCTCTCTCTCTCTCTCTCTCTCTCTCTCTCTCTCTCTCTCTCTCTGTCTCTGTCTCTCTGTCTCTCTCTCTCTGTCTCTCTCTCTCTGTCTCTCTGTCTCTCTCTCTCTGTCTCTCTCTCTCTGTCTCTCTCTCTCTGTCTCTCTGTCTCTCTCTCTCTCGCACACCAGCCTCTCTCTCGCACGCACGCACACCAGCGTCTCTCGCACGCACGCACGCACGCACGCACACCAGCCTCTCTCGCACGCACGCACGCACACCAGCCTCTCTCTCGCACGCACCCACACCAGCCTCTCTCACGCACGCACCCACACCAGCCTCTCTCACGCACGCACCCACACCAGCCTCTCTCTCGCACGCACGCACCCACACCAGCCTCTTTCTCGCACGCACGCACCCACACCAGCCTCTTTCTCGCACGCACGCACTCACACCAGCCTCTCTCTCGCACGCACGCACGCCTCTCTCTCTCTCACGCACAGGGTTATATATGTAGTGAGATGCTGTTATTCAGAGAGGACACCTATGATTGTAGCTGTACACACACACACCAGCCTCTCTCTCACACACACACACACACACACACACACTACAGACTGTAGCCACACACACACACACACACACACCAGCCTCTCTCTCTCACACACACACACACACACTACAGACGGTAGCTACACACACACACACACACCAGCCTCTCTCACACACACACACACACACACACACACTACAGACTGTAGCTACACACACACACACACCAGCCTCTCACAATAGAGTTTGTGTTTCTCTCCTCACATTTTAAACACAACAAACATGCTTTTCTTGGGCAGTTTTCCCGTATCTGTCCAAGCTATTTTCATGTTTTAACGTTGGTTTCCCACAAAAACATCCAAAAACAGTAAACACCTATTATTATTAACACAGAAAGGCCAGTCATCCTGTCTCCCGAGTCCTTTAACGTATTTCATTATTTCAACATCGGTCTTGAGATTATGAGACCAACTCTCCTCTGGTTCACTGACAGGAAATACATGGAAAAGGTAAACAACCCCTGTTTCTTCAGATATGTGCTTTTAGGAAACTGTTACAACATGATAACAACCATTCGTGGTTAAAGTCCTGCTCATCCACTGGCAGCAGGTCTGTTTTCTGGTGCTGTGTCTGACTTGGTGTTACAGACTGTAGTCCTCTTGTCCCTGACCAGTCGGTTAGTGGCAGGGTAGCCTAGTGGTTAGAGCGTTGGACTATTAACCGGAAGGTTGCTGTAGATCTGTCGTACTGCCCCTGAACAAGACAGTTAACCCACTGTTCCTAGGCCGTCATTGAAAATAAGAATTTGTTCTTAAAACTGACTTGCCTAGTTAAATAAAGGTAAAATAAATAAATAAGAAAGTGAAGACCCTGCTAGTTAACATCAGCCCTGTTCTGTGTGGTGCTGTAGATGAGTTTCTGTCACTGACCCCTCCTCTTCTCTGTCTCTGTTCTGCCAGTGTGTCCCTGACCAGTCAGTTAGTGAAGACCCTGCTAGTTAACATCAGACCTGTTCTGTGTGGTGCTGTAGATGAGTTTCTGTCACTGACCCCTCCTCTTCTCTGTCTCTGTTCTGCCAGTGTGTCCCTGACCAGTCGGTTAGTGAAGACCCTGCTAGTTAACATCAGACCTGTTCTGTGTGGTGCTGTAGATGAGTTTCTGTCACTGACCCCTCCTCTTCTCTGTCTCTGTTCTGCCAGTGTGTCCCTGACCAGTCAGTTAGTGAAGACCCTGCTAGTTAACATCAGACCTGTTCTGTGTGGTGCTGTAGATCAGTTTCTGTCACTGACCTCCTCTTCTCTGTCTCTGTTCTGCCAGTGTGTCCCTGACCAGTCGGTTAGTGAAGACCCTGCTAGTTAACATCAGACCTGTTCTGTATGGTGCTGTAGATGAGTTTCTGTCACTGACCCCTCCTCTTCTCTGTCTCTGTTCTGCCAGTGTGTCCCTGACCAGTCAGTTAGTGAAGACCCTGCTAGTTAACATCAGACCTGTTCTGTGTGGTGCTGTAGATCAGTTTCTGTCACTGACCCCTCCTCTTCTCTGTCTCTGTTCTGCCAGTGTGTCCCTGACCAGTCAGTTAGTGAAGACCCTGCTAGTTAACATCAGACCTGTTCTGTGTGGTGCTGTAGATGAGTTTCTGTCACTGACCCCTCCTCTTCTCTGTCTCTGTTCTGCCAGTGTGTCCCTGACCAGTCAGTTAGTGAAGACCCTGCTAGTTAACATCAGACCTGTTCTGTGTGGTGCTGTAGATCAGTTTCTGTCACTGACCCCTCCTCTTCTCTGTCTCTGTTCTGCCAGTGTGTCCCTGACCAGTCAGTTAGTGAAGACCCTGCTAGTTAACATCAGACCTGTTCTGTGTGGTGCTGTAGATGAGTTTCTGTCACTGACCTCCTCTTCTCTGTCTCTGTTCTGCCAGTGTGTCCCTGACCAGTCAGTTAGTGAAGACCCTGCTAGTTAACATCAGACCTGTTCTGTGTGGTGCTGTAGATGAGTTTCTGTCACTGACCCCTCCTCTTCTCTGTCTCTGTTCTGCCAGTGTGTCCCTGACCAGTCGGTTAGTGAAGACCCTGCTGTATAACTTCATCAGACAGGAGAAGTGTCCTCCTCCCGCCACACACATCTTTGATCAGCAGTCTGACGGTGGAGGCCTGCTCTACGGCCTCGCCTCAGGGGTAGCAAGTAAGTACAAGAAGGTGAACACTGTTGTTTCGTACCGTTATCCTGTTGCTGTACAGGGTTATACAGTATTATCAGGAGTGCACATAAGGGGGCGCTATTTCTTTCTAAACTGAAATATTTTTTAATAATATGCAAATTCCCATAGCGGACGCTAGCTAAATGCTAACAAGCGCAATACAACACAAACTAATTGCAAGGACAGACACCCCAGCTCATAACGTTACACAACTATCTCAAAAGGTTTGCTGCACACACACAACAATTACTAAACAGCAGGGATCTGGATCCAGGAAGTATTTGTTGTTGTAATTGTTGACGGTGTTGAAAATCATACCGTTGGTATTTCAAAATACCCTGGTATACCACCCAAGTCTAGCACACACCCGCACAGAGATGCAGATACACACACCCGCACAGACGCGCCGATTCAGCCCGCGCAGACTAAGCCCGCACTCACACACACACACACACACACACACACACACACACAGGGTTATACAGTGGGGCAAAAAAGTATTTAGTCAGCCACCAATTGTGCAAGTTCTCCCACTTAAAAAGATGAGAGGCCTTTAACTTTCATCATAGCTACACTTCAACTATGACAGACAAAATGAGAAGAAAAAAATCCAGAAAATCACATTTTAGTTTTTTTATTGAATTTATTTGCAAATTATGGTGGAAAACTTTTGTTATTGACCAAATACTTATTTATCTCAATTCTTTGTTATATACCCTTTGTTGGCAATGACAGAGGTCAAATGTTTTCTGTAAGTCTTCACAAGGTTTTCACACACTGTTGCTGGTATTTTGGCCCATTCCTCCATGCAGATCTCCCCTAGAGCAGTGATGTTTTGGGGCGGTTGCTGGGCAACACGGACTTTCAACTCCCTCCAAAGATTTTCTATGGGGTTGAGATCTGGAGACAGGCTAGGCCACTCCAGGACCTTGAAATGCTTCTTACGAAGCCACTCCAGGACCTTGAAATGCTTCTTACGAAGCCACTCCTTCGTTGCCCGGGCGGTGTGTTTGGGATCATTGTCATGCTGAAAGACCCAGCCACGTTTCATCTTCAATGCCCTTGCTGGTGGAAGGAGGTTTTCACTCAAAATCCCACGATACATGGTCCCATTCATTCTTTCCTTTACACGGATCAGTCGTCCTGGTCCCTTTGCAGAAAAACAGCCCCAAAGCATGATGTTTGCACCCCCATGCTTCACAGTAGGTATAGTGTTCTTTGGATGCAACTCAGCATTCTTTGTCCTCCAAACACGACGAGTTGAGTTTTTACCAAAAAGTTATATTTTGGTTTCATCTGACCATATGACATTCTCCCAATCTTCTTCTGGATCATCCAAATGCTCTCTAGCAAACTTCAGACGGGCCTGGACATGTACTGGCTTGAGCAGGGGGACACGTCTGACACTGCAGTATTTGAGTCCCTGGCGGCGTAGTGTGTTACCGATGGTAGGCTTTGTTACTTTGGTCCCAGCTCTCTGCAGGTCATTCACTAGGTCCCCCCGTGGTGTTTCTGGGATTTTTGCTCACCGTTCTTGTGATCATTTTTAGTTGAAGTGTAGCTATGATGAATATTACAGGCCTCATCTTTTTAAGTGGGAGAACTTGCACAATTGGTGGCTGACTAAATACTTTTTTGCCCCACTGTAAGTGTAGTGAGGTTCTGTTATTCAGAGGACACCTATGACTGTAGCTGTACAGGGTTGATCAGTAAGGGGAGACATCACCTCCCCGACTGTATACTCTGCCTCGTCTCAACATAAATCACAAGATTGGTTTTCATCACATCATTTGAACGTTCAAATGTAATTGTACTGATGTAAGCCCAGACTCTCTCAGACATTAGTAGTGGAGGCAGAGGACAGCGCCAGAGAGACTTTACTTTCTCTCCCTCTGTCTCTCTCTCCCCGTCTGGCTCTCTCTCCCCGCCTGGCTCTCTCTCCCCGCCTGGCTCTCTCTCCCCGCCTGGCTCTCTCTCCCCGCCTGGCTCTCTCTCCCCGCCTGGCTCTCTCTCCCCGACTGGCTCTCTCTCCCCGACTGGCTCTCTCTCGGTCTCTCTTTCTCTCTCTCGGTCTCTCTTTCTCTCTCTCGGTCTCTCTTTCTCTCTCTCGGTCTCTCTTTCTCTCTCTCGGTCTCTCTTTCTCTCTCTCGGTCTCTCTTTCTCTCTCTCGGTCTCTCTTTCTCTCTCTCGGTCTCTCTTTCTCTCTCTCGGTCTCTCTCTCTCTCTCTCGGTCTCTCTTTCTCTCTCTCGGTCTCTCTTACTCTCTCTCGGTCTCTCTTTCTCTCTCTCGGTCTCTCTCTCTCTCTCTCGGTCTCTCTTTCTCTCTCTCGGTCTCTCTTTCTCTCTCTCGGTCTCTCTTTCTCTCTCTCGGTCTCTCTTTCTCTCTCTCGGTCTCTCTTTCTCTCTCTCGGTCTCTCTTTCTCTCTCTCGGTCTCTCTTTCTCTCTCTCGGTCTCTCTCTCTCTCTCTCGGTCTCTCTTTCTCTCTCTCGGTCTCTCTTTCTCTCTCTCGGTCTCTCTTTCTCTCTCTCGGTCTCTCTTTCTCTCTCTCGGTCTCTCTTTCTCGGCCTGTCTCTCGGCCTCTGTCTCACCCTCTGTCTCACCCTCTGTCTCACCCTCTGTCTCACCCTCTGTCTCTCTCCCTCTGTCTCTCTCGGCCTCTGTCTCTCGGCCTCTGTCTCTCGGCCTCTGTCTCTCGGCCTCTGTCTCTCGGCCTCTGTCTCTCGGCCTCTGTCTCTCTCTCTCGGCCTCTGTCTCTCTCTCTCGGCCTCTGTCTCTCTCTCTCGGCCTCTGTCTCTCTCGGCCTCTGTCTCTCTCTCTCTCGGCCTCTGTCTCTCTCGGCCTCTGTCTCTCATATATCCATGCATTTCACTTTTCATCTTTGAGACGCTGTGTTGCCTGTTCTTTCCTCATTGTCAGACCAAGACAGTTATGTTAGACCTCTGTCTAGATATTTTATCAATGTATGTAATGATTATGGCGGTGTGAGGTACTGTTGCACCCTCTACAACCACTGTGATTGTTCTTCCAGCTGAGTCAAATAATAATCTGTCCTTAATGGCCAAGTACTCTAAGACTGGCCACCCCTCAGAGCCTGGCTCCTCTCTAGGTTTCTTCCTAGGTTCCTACCTTTCTGGGGAGTTTTTCCTAGCCACCGTGCTTCTACACCTGCATTGCTTGCTGTTTGGGGTTTTAGTAAATGCAAAAGGGCTTTATAAAATAAATTTGATAGATGGATTGGAAAGACTTTGGCCAGAAGGAAGAAATGTATTTGACATTTTCTTTGTAGTGTTTTGTGTATGTTTTTTACTCTCTCCATCGTTCCAATCGTCCACTTCTGCATTACCCGAGTCTGTCTCTCTTCACACAAGGCTCTTCTCACACCACTATTGGCTGCTGGGTCGGGTTCAGCAGGAGGTCAGACCAGTCTGCCTGGTTGATTTACAGTGGTGGAGGATCCTCAGGTCTGTCTGTGTGTGTGTGGACTTCTCATTGAGATAGCCCCATAATGTCTCCCGTTCACAGGACCAAAGAGGGCTGTGTGCTCACGGATAGATAGAAATAGACAGACAACACTGTAGCATTGGCTAGACTGGACAGGTGCCTGACTGTGCTAGTCTCTTCATTACTTTGCTTTGTTTATGATTCTTCCACGTCCTCTCTCATTCTAGAATGGCAGCTAGCGAGCTAAATCCCTTTACTCTCTGCCTACATGCCATGGCTGCAGTTAACCACAGTCTACAATGTACCCTGGTTGTAAATCAGGACTTGAGTACACTACTCACACTGATGTCTTTATGTAGGACAACGAGCCTGTTCTGTCTGACAGCCAAGCGGAAGAATGAATGGTATTTGTCCTGCAGAGGACAGTCCCCTGGACAATGAGAAGGGATGTGTTGGTGGTACCACAGGGGACTGGGCTGTTAACAGTGTTGTGGTTATTATTAAGGGTCTGATTTGGCCTGAGATCAGACGGTTTGTATTGGCATGTTGTGCTCTCCTGCCTCCCCTGCGCCTCCTGCTCTTCCTGGCTACGAACGCACATACACACACACACTCCTGCGCCTCCTGTTCTTCCTGGCTACGAACGCACATACACACACACACTCCTGCGCCTCCTGCTCTTCCTGGCTACGAACGCACATACACACACACACACACTCCTGCGCCTCCTGCTCTTCCTGGCTACGAACGCACATACACACACACACTCCTGCGCCTCCTGCTCTTCCTGGCTACGAACGCACATACACACACACACACACTCCTGCGCCTCCTGCTCTTCCTGGCTACGAACGCACATACACACACACACACACTCCTGCGCCTCCTGCTCTTCCTGGCTACGAACGCACATACACACACACACTCCTGCGCCTCCTGCTCTTCCTGGCTACGAACGCACATACACACACACTCCTGCGCCTCCTGCTCTTCCTGGCTACGAACGCACATACACACACACACTCCTGCGCCTCCTGCTCTTCCTGGCTACGAACGCACATACACACACACTCCTGCGCCTCCTGCTCTTCCTGGCTACGAACGCACATACACACACACACTCCTGCGCCTCCTGCTCTTCCTGGCTACGAACGCACATACACACTCCTGCGCCTCCTGCTCTTCCTGGCTACGAACGCACATACACACACACACTCCTGCGCCTCCTGCTCTTCCTGGCTACGAACGCACATACACACACACACTCCTGCGCCTCCTGCTCTTCCTGGCTACGAACGCACATACACACACACACTCCTGCTCTTCCTGGCTACGAACGCACATACACACACACACTCCTGCGCCTCCTGCTCTTCCTGGCTACGAACGCACATACACACACACACTCCTGCGCCTCCTGCTCTTCCTGGCTACGAACGCACATACACACACACACTCCTGCGCCTCCTGCTCTTCCTGGCTACGAACGCACATACACACTCCTGCGCCTCCTGCTCTTCCTGGCTACGAACGCATATACACACTCCTGCGCCTCCTGCTCTTCCTGGCTACGAACGCACATACACACACACACTCCTGCGCCTCCTGCTCTTCCTGGCTACGAACGCACATACACACACACACACTCCTGCGCCTCCTGCTCTTCCTGGCTACGAACGCACATACACACACACATTCCTGCGCCTCCTGCTCTTCCTGGCTACGAACGCACATACACACACACACTCCTGCGCCTCCTGCTCTTCCTGGCTACGAACGCACATACACACACACACTCCTGCGCCCCCTGCTCTTCCTCGCTACGAACGCACATACACACACACACTCCTGCGCCTCCTGCTCTTCCTGGCTACGAACGCACATACACACACACACTCCTGCGCCTCCTGCTCTTCCTGGCTACGAACGCACATACACACTCCTGCGCCTCCTGCTCTTCCTGGCTACGAACGCACATACACACACACACTCCTGCGCCTCCTGCTCTTCCTGGCTACGAACGCACATACACACACACACTCCTGCGCCTCCTGCTCTTCCTGGCTACGAACGCACATACACACACACACTCCTGCGCCTCCTGCTCTTCCTGGCTACGAACGCACATACACACACACACACACTCCTGCGCCTCCTGCTCTTCCTGGCTACGAACGCACATACACACACACACTCCTGCGCCTCCTGCTCTTCCTGGCTACGAACGCACATACACACACACGCTCTTGCGCCTCCTGCTCTTCCTGGCTACGAACGCACATACACACTCCTGCGCCTCCTGCTCTTCCTGGCTACGAACGCATATACACACTCCTGCGCCTCCTGCTCTTCCTGGCTACGAACGCACATACACACACACACTCCTGCGCCTCCTGCTCTTCCTGGCTACGAACGCACATACACACACACACTCCTGCGCCTCCTGCTCTTCCTGGCTACGAACGCACATACACACACACACTCCTGCGCCAGGGAAATCTAGCGAAGGAGCATGAAGGAAAGGCTTTCAGGAAGGAGGGAGGGGCTGAGGGAGGGGCCAGTTGGAACGTTCCTCATCAGACGAGATGGGACCGCTACTCAGAGCTCTGTGGGTGGGACTGAGGGCATGACTGAGGGAGGGGCCAGTTGGAACGTTCCTCATCAGACGAGATGGGACCGCTACTCAGAGCTCTGTGGGCGGGGCTGAGGGAGGGGCCTGTTGGAACGTTCCTCATCAGACGAGATGGGACCGCTACTCAGAGCTCTGTGGGCGGGACTGAGGGCGGGACTGAGGGCGGGACTGAGGGAGGGGCCAGTTGGAACGTTCCTCATCAGACGAGATGGGACCGCTACTCAGATCTCTGTGGGCGGGACTGAGGGAGGGGCCAGTTGGAACGTTCCTCATCAGACGAGATGGGACCGCTTCTCAGAGCTCTGTGGGCGGGACTGAGGGAGGGGCCAGTTGGAACGTTCCTCATCAGACGAGATGGGACCGCTACTCAGAGCTCTGTGGGAGGGACTGAGGGCGGGACTGAGGGAGGGGCCAGTTGGAACGTTCCTCATCAGACGAGATGGGACCGCTATTCAGATCTCTGTGGGCGGGACTGAGGGAGGGGCTGAGGGAGGGGCCAGTTGGAAAGTTCCTCATCAGACGAGATGGGACCGCTACTCAGAGCTCTGTGGGAGGTAGGCAGGGACTGAGGGAGGGAGAAGAGAGATATTAGATAGTGAGTGAAAGAGACCGGGAATGGCTGTTTTCTTCTCCCATAATGTATTTTTCATCCAAGAGGTCCATGATCATGAAATTGTCCTATTTGCCTGGTGTGGTGCTTTATTTTCAAATGTTTCCTGTTCTTTTTTAGAACTGTTGAATTCTTCCTAGGCCCATGCGCTTTGTGTACATGAAAGATCCTATTTCAGAATGACATTTAAAAAAAACAGCAAACCGGAGTGGAATGATGTAAATGTAGTGCTTAGAAAATTGTTGGCATCACAAAGATGTAGTGATGGTCTCTTTCATCTCTCAGCCTGACACGGGGCACGACACGGGGCACGACACGGGGCAAGTTATAGGAGAAGAGAGGGATAAAACCAATTACTGGAGAAAGAGATGAGATACAACCATGAGTCAATCAAACAGCAGAACGAGGGGGAACTGTTGTGTACAGACTCAGTGAGCATAGCCTGGCTACTGAGAGAGGCTGCCACAGGCAGACCTGGCTCTCAAGAGAAGACAGTCTATGTACACACTACCCATAAAATGTGATAGAAGCTGAGCTGCACTTCCTAATCTCCTGCCTAATGTATGACCATATAAGAGACACATTTCCCTCATATTACACAAAGAATTGGTAATCAAATCCAATTTTGATAATCTTACATATCTATTAGGTGAAATACCACAGTGTGCCATCACAGCAGCAATATTGGTGACCTGTTGCCACAAGGGGCTACCTGTGAAGAACAAACACCATTGTAAATACAACCCAACAGTGGTAGGTCTGATTACCACGAGACTAAAGGGGGGGGGTGTGAGGGCCCTGGCAGGGTGGGGCCAGTAAAATAACCTCTCAAAGTCAACAAAACGAAGGAGCTGATCATGGACAGTAGAGAGAGCACACCCCCATCCACATCGATGAGGGTGAAGAGCTCTCCAGAGGGTGGTGCACAGTCCCTCCAGTACATCTACAGTGTTACAGGAAGGCCTAGAAGATAATCAAGAACCTCTGCCACCTGAGCCACGGCCTGCTACCATGTAGAAGGCGGAGACAGCACAGGTGCATCAAAACTGGCATCAATCTGTTTTTGCTTCATCATTATGGGTTATTGTGTGTAGATTGATGTGTAAATAACACTATTTAATCAATTTTAAAATATTGGTTAATGTTACAAATTTGGCCTCAGAACAGCAGAACAGCCTCTGTACAAGGTGTCGAAAGCGTTCCACAGGGATGCTGGCCCATGTTGACTCCAACGCTTCCTACAGTTGTGTCAAGTTGGCTGGATGTCCTTTGTGTGGTGGACCATTCTTGATATACACAGGAAACTGTTGAGCGTGAAAAACCCTGCTGCGTTGCAGTTCTTGACACAAACTGGTGCGCCTGCCATATCCCGTATCCCGTTCAAAGGCACTTAAATATGTTGTTTTGCCCATTCACCCTCTGAATGGCACACATTCTCAATTGTCTCAAGGCTTAAAAATCCTTCTTTAACCTGACACCAGCTCTGTGACTGGTACAGATGAACTGCAATAGACAGACCGCATACAGGACAAGACATTCAACATGGATTTGAAGTGGATTTAACAAGATATCAACAAGGATTCACCTGGTCAGTCTGTCGTGGGGAAAATAATGCACCACATCAGGAAAATATGACGATTTCATGGACCTCTTGGATGAAAAATACGTTATGGGAGAAGAAAACAGCCATTCCCTGTCTTCATGTTTTCATCACTCAGAGTATGGTATGTTACCATGCCAGTAAAGCCCATTGAATTGAGAGAGGCAGAGCGAGTGAGTGACCGGCTGTCTGAATGGAAAACAAGAAGAGCCCATGGTCAAACAAAACAAGAGGAAGAGGGGCCCTTTATGGACACGGAGGGAGAGAGACTGAGTCTGAATGGATCGGCGGTCAGCGGTTTCCCTTAGATAAGTGTCCTTTGTTGGTGGCAGACGCCTATCAGTGGGCCATCAGAAGCCGGCCAGTCTCTGTCTCTGACTACTGTGTGTGTGTGTGTGTGTGTGTGTGTGTGTGTGTGTGTGTGTGTGTGTGTTTCCCTTTGTGTGTAAGTGCAACTACTGTCTGACTGTTATCAGAGGTCAGAGTTATGCCTTGTCCTCTCTGTAATCCCCCAGAGCCTCAGTGTCTGCTACTGCCTCGTCTCCTCCCTCTCTCTCTCACACACACACACACACACACACACACACACACACACACACACACACACACACACACACAGACTAATAGATAGACGCCATATAGGATTTTGGCTGACTGGTTGTAGTCATGACGGTCACGTCCACAGCTGGGACAGACCGTCGTCTCTCCCCTTACTGAGATGACTGGAGCACAGACTGGAAACTGCCTGGTGTGTCCACACTGGAACAAATTGTGTAATGTGACAGACAGAGCTAACATGCCCTGCAGGCCTCGATGGACGGACGGGCAGGCAGGCAGGCATGCAGACAGGCAGACAGACGGGCAGGCATGCAGACAGGCAGACAGACGGGCAGGCAGGCAGACGGGTTGGTTAAGGCTCCCTTTTTTTCAGTTTGAAGCATTCTTTCCTCAGATTTTCCCGTCACTCATTTACCCCCAGCATGATCATATAATCCTGTTTCACATGCCACCACAGGACTCTGTGTGTGCGCGTGCATGCTTAAAGATGTGTCTTACTCATAGCCCTGTGCCTGTATGATCTTTAGTTGGACATTCCCAGCCAGTCTCTCTGCCAGCCAGTCTCTTAGCCTGCCTCAGTCAGTCACACTATGTCTGTGGGCAGGGCTGGAGCCGACCTATGAATCTCTATTCATCACACCAGTTTTATATCAGCCCTCTCATTTGTCTCCATGGAAAGAAGAGATTGTTGAAGCCATCCAACCAGCTGCATTGTAATCGCCCCTTTTACTGTATTACTGTAGGCTTCCTAATGTTCCAATGCTCTGTGAGAAATGACAATCTAAGATGATTCCATCCAGACATCGTCTGACTGAGACAGTTGGCTTAGAGGACATTCCAAATGGGACCCTGTTTCTAATGGGGCGGCAGGTAGCCTAGTGGTTAGAGTGTAGAGGCGTCATGAAGCCTAGTGGTTAGAGTGTAGAGACGGAAGGAAGCCTAGTGGTTAGAGTGTAGAGGCGGCAGGTAGCCCAGTGGTTAGAGTGTAGAGGCGGCAGGTAGCCCAGTGGTTAGAGTGTAGAGGCGGCAGGTAGCCCAGTGGTTAGAGTGTAGAGGCGTCAGGTAGCCCAGTGGTTAGTGTCGGGCCAGTAACCGAAAGGTTGCTAGATCGAATCCCAGAGCTGACAAGGTAAAAATCTGTGGTTCTGCCCCTGAACAAGGCAGTTAACCCACTGTTCCTAGGCCGTCATTGAAAATAAGAATTTGTTCTTAACTGACTTGCCTAGTTAAATAAAGGTTAAATAAAAACATAATGGCACTGGTCCAAAGTCGTGTACTAAATAGGGTTCCATTTGGGATTCACCCTTTGTTGCCATGAAAACTATTCAAGCTCTTACTAGCAGCAGTGAAAACGGTTGGGCTGAATTCATGTACAGGGGCTTTCATCCCGTCGCTCCGGTTCTTTTCTATTTTTTTGAGTCGTGGTCGTCGTTGTAGTTCATCTGTACTGGTCACAGAGCTGGTGTCAGTCTGTGTCTGTATTCTGACTTCGCATTTTAAATAACCAGACGTTGGAACAAATGGTTTATTGGTTTAGAAAATAGACATTAATTTATTGAATATTTTGTGTATAATGCCATGTCTTTCGGTGCTGCCAATGTCGCCTCTAAAGAGAAAATGATGCATGTTCGAGTTTGGTTGGGATGCCGGAGATTTAACTGGGTCATTTACGCATTCAAATAATGTATTTTGTGTATTTGTTTGCCTTACAAAGTGCACATTGTAATGCTATTGAGAACTATTTCTACAGGAATGTATGTTACAAACGTACCTGTTTTAATCCTTGTTTATTGGGGAGGTGAATCATTTCTTTTATTTCTGCTGCATCAGGAAAGAGGGTTGGCAAGCCAGGTCCTGGATCTGAAGCACCATTTTAAACTGGCCAAATCCCAGGAAGGAGGGTTGGCAAGCCAGGTCCTGGATCTGAAGCACCATTTTAAACAGGCCAAATCCCAGGAAGGAGGGTTGGCAAGCCAGGTCCTGGATCTGAAGCACCATTTTAAACTGGCCAAATCCCAGGAAGGAGGGTTGGCAAGCCAGGTCCTGGATCTGAAGCACCATTTTAAACTGGCCAAATCCCAGGAAGGAGGGTTGGCAAGCCAGGTCCTGGATCTGAAGCACCATTTTAAACTGGCCAAATCCCAGGGGGAGATACATATTTTCCCCAGAGTCAGATGAACTCGTGGATACCATTTGAATGTATCTTTGTTTGAGGCATGCTAGCTGTTACCATAGACATCCAGTCATTGTGCTAAAGCTAGTTAGCGTTGGCTGGCGAAACTACCTCCTATCACGTCCTTCATCCTGGATGTCACTTAGCATGTTTTCCTCAGAGAAAAGGTCTGAAAAGGGAGAGGAAACATTTCATCCTGGTTATTAGTGAAGTTGAGTAGTTGAGTAGTGCCTGGTCTGCCAGTTCACAGTTGTCCTGAGGAAGTGGAGCAGAGCTTAGTCATGCCAAGGCCCGTCTCCCCGTCAGCGTTTCCCGCGTTCCAAATGGTACCCTATTCTCTACATAGAGCACTACTTAGGGATTAGGGTGTCATTAGGGATATACAGACCTGTCTGTGTGTTCACGTGTCACTGTGCCAGGTTTGCCCCACAGTGTGTGTGTGTGTGTCGGTCTGCGCCAGACTGGCCCCACGGCACCATAGTGCCACCTGTCTAACTTCCTGTCCAGAACAAAGCAGCTGACAATGTAGAGGCACAGGAAGTGGCGGTGTGTGTGTGTGTGTGTGTGTGTGTGTGTGTGTGTGTGTGTGTGTGTGTGTGTGTGTGTGTGTGTGTGTGTGTGTGTGTGTACACGTGTACCACCAACTGAATATTGCTCTGTCCGGAGTACCCCTGAAGTACCCCCTCATGTGCATTTTACCAGTGAGCCTATGGTCTCATGAGTCTTCTCAAGTACCCCCTGTGCATAGACCAAGTACCCCCAGAGGTGCTAGTACCCCTGGTTGGGGACCACTGTGTCAGACTATATGAACCACTGTGTTAGACTATAAGTCTGCAATTTAACAATCTAGTAATGTGTGGCTTGACATTTTGTTCCACATCTGAAGCTAGATTAAATCTGGTTTTAGAAGTAGGCTAATAATAAAATAAGATGACAGAATCCAGAGTAAATTACGACCAGAAATGATGAGTGTAGATGAAGTACTGCTGCCAAGACCCGGACTATACAGTATGTATAGAGAATATAGTCATCATGCTCTCGGTTGAATTGTCTGTTTCCATGGACACATTGAAATGAATTCAGTGATGCTCTGGCTGTGAATAGTTGGAATAGCAGCCCCTGTTGTCATAATTGAGAGGAGACCAAACCAACCTATACTGCCTATGGCTCCACAGTGCATATATACAGGACATGAGGTCTGGGAGCCCGTACGTGTGTGTGTGTGTGTGTATGGACTGTGTGTACATCTTGTGTGTGTCTGAGTGTACTGTATCTGTGTGTGTGTGTGTGTGTGTGTGTGTGTGTGTGTGTGTGTGTCATTATCAGAAGGATGTTTAATTACCGTGGGATGGCATGGCGTGGTATGTTCTGCGTATTTCTCCTATCGTTGGTTTATCATCACGGCTACCAGCCTCACAGTGTCTGTCTATAAGCTGCTGGGCCTCCGTCACCATGTCTTAATTTGTTTACTCTTCTGCAAATAAAACTTAAGACTGGAAACATGTAAGCACAATGTGTCACTGTCTGTTCTGTTACCGTCAAACGTAGACACACACACACACACACACACACACACACACACACACACACACACACACACACACACACATTCTGTCCCTATTTGCTCACCCCTACCTCCCTTTCATGTTTCCAGTCAGAAACGGTTCTTGTTCCTGGATGCTGGGGTTTATGAAATTCCCCTCTGACCCTTTTTGTGCCTCATTTATCAATCATGGCAGAAAGAATGTGTGTAAATAGTTTGTAGAAATTCAGCATTTACCAAAGATTTACAGTGCCTAGTATTCAGTCCCATTGGCTTTTTCCACATTTTGTTAGGTTATAGCCTTATTCTAAAATGTATTAAATCGTTCCCCCCCCCCCATCAATACCCCATAATGACAAACAAAAAAAGTTTTTTAGACATTTCTGCTAAGTTATTAAAAATAGAAAACTGATATCACATAAGTATTCAGATCTTTACTCAGTACTTTGTTGAAGTACCTTTGGCAGCGATTCCAGCATCAAGTCTTCTTGGAAGGTGAACCTTTGCCCCAGTATGAGGCCTTGATCGCTCTGGAGAAGGTTTTCATTGCTCTGTTCATCTTTGCCTCAATCCTGACTAGTCTCCCAATCCCTGCTGCTGAAAAACATCCCCACAGCATGATGCTGCCACCACCATGCTTCACCGTAGGGATGGTGCCAGCTTTCTTCAAGACGTGATACTTGGCATTCAGGCCAGAGTTATATCCTGGTTTCATCAGACCAGAGAATCTTGTTTCTCATGGTCTGAGTGTCTAGGTGCCTTTTGGCAATCTCCAAGTGGGTTGTGGTGCCTTTTACTGAGAAGTGGCTTCCGTCTGGTCACTACCATAAAGGCCTGATTGGTGGAGTGCTGCAGAGATGGTTGTCCTTCTGGAAGGTTTTCCCCATCCCCACAGAGGAACTCTAGAGCTCTGTCAGTGACCATTGGGTTCTTGGGCCTTGGCAAGGAAGGTGACCACCTCCCTCGATTGCTCAGTTTGGCCGGGCGGTCAACTTTAGGAAGAGTCTTGGTGGTTCCAAACTTCTTCCATTTAAGAATGATAGAGGCCACTGTGTTATTGGGGACCTTCAATGCTGCAGACATGTTTTGGTACCCTTTCCCAGATCTGTGCCTTGACACAATCCTGTCTTGGCCAATTCCTCCAACCTCATTCCTTCAACCTTTACTCTGACATGCACTGTCAACTGTGGGATCTTATATAGACAGGTGTGTGCCTTTCCAAATAATTTCCAATCAACTGAATTTACCACAGGTGGACTCAAATCAAGTTGTAGAAACAAGGATGATCAATGGAAACAGGATGCACCTGAGCTCAATTTCGAGTAATACATTTAATACATTTGTAAAAATGTCAACTTTTTTTTTGTTGCTTTGTCATTATGGGGTATAGTGTGTAGGTTTATTAGGAAGGTTTATTTATTTATTGCATTTTAGAATAAGACTATCACGTAACAAAATGTAGAAAAAGTCAAGAGGTCTGAATACTTTCCGAAGGCACTGTAGGAGCTCAAATAGGTAAACAAAACCATTGGTGTACGAAACGTGATACATCTTGTGTGGGAGGGAGCTGTGACAAGGAGCTGGGTTGGAAGATGGTGTGTAGGTAGGTAGGTAGCTTGACCTGGTAAACAAACCACTTCCAAGGTGTCAGAAACATTAATACAATCTTGTGTGGAAGGAAGCTGTGAGTGTGTAGGCTGTTACTGCTGTTTCTGCTTTACTGACACCATCACTTGTTGTTGAGGTCATCTCCTATCATATCGTCCACCGTTAGCCTCAGACCTATATCAACAGTACAGATTAGAGGTCGACCGATTAATCGGAATGGACGATTAATTAGGGCAGATTTCAAGTTTTCATAACAATCGGAAATCGGTATTTATGGACACGGGTTTGGCCTTTTTTTCCCTTTCTTTTTTACACCTTTATTTAACGAGGCAAGTCAGTTAAGAACACATTCTTATTTTCAATGACGGCCTAGGAACAGTGGGTTAACTGCCTTGTTCAGGGGCAGAACGACAGATTTTTACCTCGTCAGCTCAGGGATTCATTCTTGCAACCTTACGGTTAACTAGTCCAATGCTCTAATCACCTGCCTTACTCCACTCCACGAGGAGCCTGCCTGTTACGCGGATGCAGTAAGAAGCCAAGGTAAGTTGCTAGCTAGCGTTAAACTTATCTTATATAAAACAATCAGCATATAATTGGTAGATTTGGATAGAAAACACTCGAAAGTTTCAAACGGTTAGGACTCAAATTGCAGTTCCTATGCCTTCCACTAGATGTCAAGTATTTAGAAATTGTTTCAGGCTTGTATTCTGAAAAATGAGGGAGTAAGAGCAGTCTGAATGAGTGGACCCTGCAGTGTCACAGAGCTTTTTCATGCGCTCGACCGAGAGGGTTCCTCTCTTGTTTACCTTTTTATATTGACAACGTTATTGTCCGGTTGAAATAATATTGATTATTTAGGCTAAAAACAACCTGAGGATTGTATATAAACATCGTTTGACATGTTTCTATGAACTTTACGGATACAATTTGGATTTTTTGTCTGCCTGTTGTGACTGCGTTTGAGCCTGTGGATTACTGAAATAAATGAGCTAACAAAACTGAGGTTTTTGGATATAAAGAGAGACTTTATCAAACATAACGAACATTTATTGAGTAAATTAATGTCTTCTGAGTGCAACCATATGAAGATCATCAAAGATAAGTGATTAATTTTATCTCTGTTTCTGACTTGTGTAACTCTTCGACTTGATTGGTTACTGTTTGTAATGATTTGTCTGCTGGTCGATGTTCTCAAATAATTGCAAGGTTTTTTTTTTAAATCTGACACCGTGGTTGGATTCACAAGAAGTTAATATTTAAACCTATGTAAAATACCTGTATGTTTTCTGTATTTTTGCAATGAGTATTTCTATATTTGAATTTTGCGCTCTGTAATTTCACGTCCCACATACCCTAGTGGGGTTATCTAGCGTGTCCTGCGTTGCATATAATCGATGCGGTGCGCATTCACGAAAAAGGACTGTCGTTGCTCCAACGTGTACCTAACCATAAACATCAATGCCTTTCTTAAAATCAATACACAAGTATATATTTTTAAACCTGCATATTTAGTTAATATTGCCTGCTAACATGAATTTACTTTAACTAGGGAAATTTAGTCACTTCTCTTGCAACAGAGTCAGGGTATATGCAGCAGTTTGGGCCACCTGGCTCGTTGCGAACTGTGTGAAGACTATTTCTTCCTAACAAAGACAGCCAACTTCACCAAACGGGGGATAATTTAACAAAAGCGCATTTGCGAAAAAAGCACAATCGTTGCACAACTGTACCGAACCATAAACATCAATGCCTTTCTGAAAATCAATACAAAGAAGTATATATTTTTAAACCTGCATATTTAGCTAAAAGAAATCCAGGTTCGCAGGCAATATTAACCAGGTGAAATTGTGTCACTTCTCTTGTGTTCATTGCACGCAGAGTCAGGGTATATGCAACCGTTTGGGCCGCCTGGCTCGTTGCAAACTAATTTGCCAGAATTTTACGTAATCATGACATAACATTGAAGGTTGTACAATGTAACAGCAATATTTAGACTTAGGGATGCCACCAGTTAGATAAAATACGTAATGGTTCCGTATTTCACTGAAAGAATAAACGTTTTGTTTTCAAAATGATATTTTCCGGATTTGACCATATTAATGACCAAAGGCTCGTATTTCTGTGTGTTATTATGTTATAATTAAGTCTATGATTTGATATTTGATAGAGCAGTCTGACTGAGCGATGGTAGGCAGCAGCAGGCTCATACGCAATCATTCAAACAGCACTTTTGTGCGTTTTGCCAGCAGCTCTTCCCAATGTTTCAAGCTGTTTATGACTTCAATCCTATTAACTCCTGAGATTAGGCTGGTGTAACCGATGTGAAATGGCTAGCTAGTTAGCGGGGTGCGCGCTAATAGCGTTTCAATCGGTGACGTCACTCGCTCTGAGACTTGGAGTAGTTGTTCCCCTTGCTCTGCAAGGGCCGCGGCTTTTGTGGAGTGATGGGTAACAATGCTTCGAGGGTGGATGTTGTCGTTGTGTTCCTGGTTCGAGCCCAGGTAGGGGCGAGGAGAGGGACGGAAGCTATACTGTTACACTGGCAATGCTAAAGTGCCTATAAGAACATCCAATAGTCAAAGGTATATGAAATACAAATGGTATAGAGGGAAATAGTGCTATAATTCCTATAATAACAACATCCTAAAACTTTTTACCTGAGAATATTGAAGACTCATGTTAAAAGGAACCACCAACTTTCATATGTTCTCATGTTCTGAGCAATGAACTTAAACGTTAGCTTTCTTACATGGCACATATTGCACTTTTACTTTCTTCCCCAACACTTTGTTTTTGCATTATTTAAACCAAATTGAACATGTTTCATTATTTATTTGAGGCTAAATTGATTTTGATGTATTATATTAAGTTAAAATAAGCGTTCATTCAGTATTGTCGTAATTGTCTTTAATCAAATCAAATCAAAGTTTATTTGTCACGTGCGCCGAATACAACAGGTCTGTAGACCTTACAGTGAAATGCTTACTTACAGGCTCTGACCAATGGTGCGAGAGAAAAAAAGGTGTGTGTGTGTGTGTGTGTGAGTAAAGAAATAAAACAATAGTAAAAAGACATTTGAAAAAAAGAGTAGCGAGGCATACACAGACACCTGTTAGTCAGGCTTATTGAGGTGGTATGTACATGTAGGTATCGTTAAAGTGACTATGCATTTATGATGAACAGAGAGTAGCAGAAGCGTAAAAAGAGGGGTTGGCGCGTGCAGATAGCCCGGTTAGCCAATGTGCGGGAGCACTGGTTGGTCGGGCCAATTGAGGTAGTATGAACATGAATGTATAGTTAAAGTGACTATGCATATAAGATTAGCAGAGAGTAGCAGCAGAGTAAAAGAGGGGTTGGGGGGGGCACACAATGCAAATAGTCCAGGTAACCATTTGGTTACCTGTTCAGAAGTAATCGGCCGATTAATCGGTATCGGCTTTTTTTTGGTCCCCCAATAATCGGTATCGATGTTGTACAGATATCATATCGTCATATCGTCCACCGTTTGCCCCAGACCCATATCAGCAGTGCAGATGTCTTCATATCGCCCACCGTTAGCCCCAGGCCCATATCAGCAGTGCAGATGTCTTCATATCGCCCACCGTTAGCCCCAGGCCCATATCAGCAGTACAGATGTCTTCATATCGTCCACCGTTAGCCCCAGGCCCATATCAGCAGTACAGATGTCTTCATATCGTCCACCGTTAGCCTCAGACCCATATCAGCAGTACAGATGTCTTCATATCGTCCACCGTTAGCCCCAGGCCCATATCAGCAGTACAGATGGTGTTTGAGCAGGTAGTACTCCTGGATGACGTCCTGTCTGATCTCATGCTAGTGTCTCGTCCATGTTGGTGTTAGCTTGTAGAGGATAACTCACAGACGTAGACACACTACATGACAAAGTATGTGGACACTTGCTCGTTGAACATCTCATTACAAAATCATTGGCATTAGTATGGAGTTGGTCCCCCCTTTGCTGCTATAACAGACTCCACTCATCTGGGAAGGCTTTCCAGAGTCTAATGTCGGCAGCTTTACACCACTCCAACTAACGCTTGGCGTTGCGCATGGTGATCTTAAGTTTGTCTGCGACTGCTCGGCTATGGAAACTCCTTTCATGAAGCTCCCGACAAACAGTTATTGTGCTAAAGTTTCTTCCAGAAGCAGTTTGAAACTCGGTAGTGAGTGTTGCAACTGAGGACAGACGTTTTTTACGCGCTTCAGCACTCGGCAATCCCATTCTGTGAGCTTGTGTGGTCTACCACTTCGTGGCTGAGCCGTTGTTGCTCCTAGACGTTTCCACTTCGCAATAACAGCACTTCCAGTTGACCAGGTCAGCTCTAGCAGGGCAGATATTTGACAAACTGACTTGTTGGAAAGGTGGCATCCTATGACGGTGCCACGTTGAAAGTCACTGAGCCAACGTTTGTCTATGGAGATTGCATGTCAGCAACCGGTGTGGCTGAAATAGCCGAATCCACTAATTTGATGGGGTGTTCACATATATTTTCATATGTAGTGTAGATGGCATGCTGGGTAAAATAGACTTGATACAGTACAAGGTTCTCTGCATAAACTACTACTGTCTGTCATTATTACCCCTAATGATGATGTCCTGTCTATAGACCACATGATGGCCATTATGGCGGTCGGTCTGGATGCATTCTCACAGACCGTTAGCCACGTTCTGCTCAACCCTTGTGCGCACACACACACAGTCTTGTACAACTAACCTTGTGGGGACACACAATTCCGTCCCATTCAAAATCCTATTTTCCCTGACCCTAAACCTAGCTCCTAAACCTAATTCTAACACTAACTCTAACCTTAACCCTAAACCCCCTAGAAATAGCATTAGACCTTGTGGGTTCCCAAGAAATTGTGGGGACCAACAAATTGTCTCCAGTTGGTTAAATTTGTGTTTGTTAAAAATGATTGTGGGGACTTCTGGTCACCACAAGTATAGTTCAACACGAACACACACACACACACACACACACACATACACACATACACACATACACACACACACACACACACACACTGTGCTAAACCACTGTAGACTCTTATTCATCCTTACACAGACACGGTTCTTCCAGAGAGAGCGTGATAGCTGAGGAGAAATTCCAAAATGGCTTGGCCTTGTTGGTGTCAGTATCAATGGGAGCTGGAGAATGGAAAGAAGAGCAGTGTTGTGGGGGGATAAAGAGAGAGTCAGTAGAGTGAGTCAGGAAGCCTTGCTGTCAGCCAGCCAGGACCTGGCTCTGCTCTGTACTGTGTCCAAAATGTCAGCCTATTCCCTATATAGTGCACTACTTTTGACCAGGACCCGTAAGGTACAAAACATAGGGAATAGGGTGCTATTTGGGATGCTGCTTTGCTGGTCAGTGCTCTGACAGAAATGGGTCTGCTCCAGCCGGTCTGGTGCCAGTGATGAGCAGGGCTCAGTCACAAGGGCTGCTTATCTCCCCCCCCCCCCACCCACCCTCTGTTGGGTTACTGCTGCCGGCCGCCACCGCTAGACGCCATGCAGGGAATTAGGACTGCTGGAGCAGCACTGTGGCCTGTGGGCAGAGTATGTGGAAATCCCACCCATCGTCTTTATACACCACTCCAGTGCTCAACGTCTTTTCACCGTTCCGCAATAAATAGCTCAACGCTCACAGGAAAACAAACTGCCGCTCTAAATTTGTCCTTTTCGTTTTTTTGGTTTAAAAAAAATATAACTTTATAAACACCATGTTCCATTTGGCTTTGAAGTAGACTCTTATCGTAAGGCACTTGAACATTGAAACAACAGGTCGTAGGCTACTGAACCAGGACCTGCCTGATGATATGTGGCTGCTGTGTTAAAAACAAATAGCTTTTTCTCTAGTGTAACAGTGCTGAGCGATTTGGAGCTTTTTGAGGTCGATTCGATTATTCAAAAATAGTCACGGATTTTGGTTCTGATTTTTAAAAATACATTTAAAAAAATTGCATTATGTGGGTAGAATGTGTTCACAATTCTTATCATTTATTAACCATTTATTCCAGGGCTGACACCATTTAGTCAACTGTTCGATTGTTTGGTCGATAGGTTTGTTGGTCAACCGAGATTTCTTAAGTCGAGCAGTAGCAAAAAAAATATATAATCAAGACACCTGTCTGATTGGACTAATCCATTGTGGAGGCCGTGGGGGTGGCAGAGTCCATCACTCTAAGACATTTGCTACAGAAATTGTACATGGTTATATTACATAAGATCAATGGTGCAACACTAATAAAAAATAATATTTAGTAACATGCGGTTGCTGTCCGCGGTTCTGAAACGCATCAGTGCGCTGTTGAATTGGCATGACCATGTTGCTATGTGCATAATAGTAAAGTTAATCAGCCTGTTGGTGTTGAGAACAATGTGGTGGAGGCAGCAGCAGAGTTAGGAGACGAGGAAACAGGAGAGTGAGGAGACGAGGAAACAGGAGAGTGAGGAGAGAGGAAACAGGAGAGTGAGGAGAGAGGAAACAGTAGAGTGAGGAGAGAGGAAACAGGAGAGTGAGGAGAGAGGAAACAGGAGAGTGAGGAGAGAGGAAACAGGAGAGTGAGGAGAGAGGAAACAGGAGAGGTTGTGAGAAAACAGCCCTTGACTTAATTGTCTAAGAAAAGAGAGAGAGGAAACTACAACTTAATTAGATCTATAATTAATAACCTAACTCTTCAATGGGCCTGGCCTGTTAGCACATTCAACTATGTAAAGAAAAAAGTATTTAATAAGAATACTTCATTCATTCAGATCTAGGATGTGTTACTTTAGTGTTCCCTTTATTTTTTTGAGCATTGTAGTTGATTAAAACATATATGATGTGTCTATATATGGAAAAATAAGTTTGACAATTTTTACCAAGATTTTTTGTGTCGGGGACAGCCCTAATTTATTCACATTACTTTACTTTAATAAAATGTTTGATACGATTACTTTATTTCATTCCATGTCATCATATCATCTCTATAGAGCTGCTGTCTGACAAAATCACTATTTTAGTAGTTCTTCAAAGTAAATAAGTCATACTTTTGACTGCTGAATGCCAACTATCAATCACTTAGATCATGTATTTTCAGGCTCATGGAGCAACTGCTTTTCTATCCCTCTTGATCGCACATTCTCTCTTCTCTCGCGCCTCATATCCACCAAATGCATCGAACTCTTTGTGTTCTGGAGGAAGTCATGCATTGTCAGTGGAGCAACGCTGCTTTGGGGGTGACTGAGGTGAGTTCTGAGTACCGCGTACCGCACAGACCGGACAAGTTTAAGTGTGCCTGCAATGGATTATGGTCATTGTAGTTCATTTCCACATTTTCTGAGCTAAACTATGTAGAATATTGGTCTGTTGGAAACTATTACTCCCTACTATTTGACACAGTTCAGCCTTGATCTGATTTATCTCTCCAGAAACTTTACATCGAGCTCATAGAAAAAATAACTAAATGGAATTTAAATAATTGAACCGACTTCGGTCAATTAGTGTTTTAAAAACCTGAAAAATAACCGAAATGTCGGTTAAATGCTCAACACTACTAATCTATTGATGATCAGATACTTCAGTTGTGCTCAGATTTGACACTTGATAGACAACTTTAGCACTGTTATAAACTCTTTTTGACAATAGCCTGTAAAGAAATGTAAATGTTTCTGGTGCTGCTGCGTTGGTTATCACGCCATCAATTACACAGGCTGTGACCTATTTCTCTGGTCGACTCGTATCAACATCTCTGCGCATTAGTGGTGGAGTTGGCTGAATAAATGCTACAGAATATGCCTAATCCGAAGAACAGTGATGAAGGAAATGAAAAATGCTGGCCAGAGCATGCCCGGAGCTTGTGGCTGAGCGGTACCAGAGCGAAATGCTCCGCTCACATCCTCTGGCTCTGGGCTAGCCACAGAATGGGGGCTGGGAGAGCGGGAGGGGGAAAGAGAGAGATGAAAAAAAGAGGGAAAGGCAGGTATTGATCACAGCAGAGCTTATAACCAGTGGGTTGAACATGGTCAAGGTATTGACCACAGCAGAGCTGATAACCAGTAGGTTGAACATGGTCAGGGTATTGACCACAGCAGAGCTGATAACTAGTAGGGTGAACATGGTCGAGGTATTGACCACAGCAGAGCTGATAACTAGTAGGGTGAACATGGTCGAGGTATTGACCACAGCAGAGCTGATAACCAGTAGGTTGAACATGGTCAGGGTATTGACCACAGCAGAGCTGATAACCAGTGGGTTGAACATGGTCAGGGTATTGATCACAGCAGAGCTGATAACCAGTGGGTTGAACATGGTCAGGGTATTGATCACAGCAGAGCTGATAACCAGTGGGTTGAACATGGTCGAGGTATTGACCACAGCAGAGCTGATAACCAGTGGGTTGAACATGGTCGGGGTATTGACCACAGCAGAGCTGATAACTAGTAGGTTGAACATGGTCAGGGTATTGACCACAGCAGAGCCGATAACTAGTAGGTTGAACATGGTCGGGGTATTGACCACAGCAGAGCTGATAACCAGTAGGTTGAACATGGTCAGGGTATTGACCACAGCAGAGCTGATAACTGACATTGACTGCTCTTCTTTCACAATCGGTCATGCTGGGAAACTATTGTCTGTTCTGTCTCTCACCTCTAGATGGAGACCAATCCTTTTCACTTTGAGACAGATCTTCTGATACAATCTGAGAAGAAACAACACAGACAGTGTAACGTTTAGCCGAGCCAGAATGCACTGTTCTGAGAGAGAACACAATGTGATGTTCAGAAAATCAACATAGTAGTAGTTTTCAATAGCAATATCTATACTGAACAGAAATATAAACGCAGTATGTAAAGTGTTGGTCCCATGTTTTATGAGCTGAAATCAAAGATCCCAGATATTTTCCATATCCGCGAAAATCTTATTTCTGTCATATTTTAGCCAATGTTTTTACATTCCTGTTCGTGAGCAGTTCTCCTTTGCCGAGATAATCCTTTGACCTGACAGGTGTGGTGTATCAAGATACTGATTAAACAGCATGTTCTTTATAAGTTTCACCGTGTGCTGGGAAAAATAAAAGGTCACTGGAAAATGTGCAGTTTTGTCCCACAACACAATTCCACAGATGTCTTTAGTTGAGGAGGATTTCTACCTGTAAATAAAGCCTTTTTGTGGGGAAAAACTCATTCTGATTTGCTGGGCCTGGCTTCCAAGTGGGGGGGCCTGGCTTCCAAGTGGGGGGGCCTGGCTTCCAAGTGGGGGGGCCTGGCTTCCAAGTGGGTGGGCCTGGCTTCCAAGTGGGGTGGGCCTGGCTTCCAAGTGGGGGGGCCTGGCTTCCAAGTGGGGGGGCCTGGCTTCCAAGTGGGGGGGCCTGGCTTCCAAGTGGGGGGGCCTGGCTTCCAAGTGGGGGGGCCTGGCTTCCAAGTGGGGGGGCCTGGCTTCCAAGTGGGGGGGCCTGGCTTCCAAGTGGGGGGGCCTAGGCCCAGTCATGTGAAATTCATAGATTAGAGGCCAATGAATTTATTTAAATTGACTTGATTTCCTTATATGAACTGTAACTCAATAACATCTTTGAAATTGTTGCATGTTGCGTTTCTATTTTTGTTGAGTATGAAATCGTGTCCTTACATTCCTCTCTGTCCATACCAGGTCTTGTAGGTATATTCTTTT
Source organism: Oncorhynchus clarkii lewisi (assembly GCF_045791955.1). Classification (NCBI taxonomy): domain Eukaryota; kingdom Metazoa; phylum Chordata; class Actinopteri; order Salmoniformes; family Salmonidae; genus Oncorhynchus; species Oncorhynchus clarkii. The sequence goes on along the minus strand of NC_092158.1, from coordinate 11,971,844 downwards.
GTCCCATTTCCATTTTTTAAATATATTTGTTTAATTTTTAAAAATATATTTTGTCATTTATTTGCAGTTACTAGCGCCTATGTCCTGTTTTTCACATTGCTTATAAGGTGTTATAAATGATCTCGTAAGACATTAGGAAGAGGGTGTTCATAGAAAGTGTTACCAATATTAATATTCTCTACCTATGCGTTTCCTCCAGGTGGGTTGTGGAGTGTGTTCACACTGGGCGGAGCCAGCAGTAAACCAGGATTGGAGCAGGAACAGAACCCGCTTCCCTTATCCAATCAGAGCCTGTTATTACTCCTGGTGCTAGCCAATCTGACAGATGGACCAAACGACTGCCCCAACCCCTACAGACAGGCTGTCACCTGCTTCAAAAACACACAAGGTACTGCCCTATTAACACACACTGCCCTATTATGCCCACACGCACACCCCTTACAGACAGGCTGTCACCTGCTTCATAAACACACACTGTGGGGCCCGGGAATCTCCAGGGGACCTCACAATACGAAATTGTCATGTTACGTTGTTGTTTTTAATGAAACTCATATTATGAATATTGGTTATTGTTCTGCGATATTGAGGGAGCTAGCACACAAGCATTTAGCTTCCCGTTTAGCTGTAAACTGTGTACGTGACAAATATCATCTGATTTGATACTTAGGTGCCGATACAATGTGATCTGATACTTGTGATTTTATAGCAATTTGATGTTCCAGGAGCACGAGAAAACGAGTTTTGCGTTTGAAATAAGTGCTGAAAACATGTTGACTCACTATTTAAGAAGAAGATGGGACAACAAGTTATAGGTCGAAAAAATACTAGAGATTTTGGGGCAGGTACAGCCTACTATTGCTAGCTAACACTACCAAATGTTAGTGGGGGGGGTACTTTGAGTCAAAATATTATTGAGATATGTAATTGTATCCATCCCCCCCCCCCCCCCCCCCCCCCCCTTATCACTGCCTGTCTAAATGCTAAAGGCATTTGGTCTTATCTATTGAAAATACATATTTTTTATTTAATCAGGGGAGCCCAATTGAGACCAGGGTCTCATTTTCAATGGTACCCTGAGACCGCGAGCTCTGACCTTTTGCTGCTGTCTAACTTATTGAGGGAAAATGTACTTACTATGACTGTGAAATGTGGTTGTCCCACCTACCTATCTTAAGATGAATGCACTAACTGTAAATCTCTCTGGGTAAGAGCGTCTGCTAAATGACGAATGTAAATGTTTACTTACAGTATTACATATTGTACCAATAGAAGCAGACTTAAAGGGAACTATTGGTGAATGTGTGTCTCATTGTAATTTGCCTTTGATAGGAGTGTCTGCTAAATGGCTTAAATATAAAAATGTTATTGGTCACAAACACATATTTATCAGATGTTATTGGTCACATACAACATATTTATCAGATGTTATTGGTCACATGCACATTTATCAGATGTTATTGGTCACATACATATTTTTCAGATGTTATTGGTCACATACATATTCATCAGATGTTATTGTGGCTGTAGAGAAATGCTTGTGTTCCCAGTTCCAACAGGACAGTAGTTATCATGTAGAGAAATGCTTGTGTTCCCAGTTCCATCAGGACAGTAGTTATCATGTAGAGAAGTGCTTGTGTTCCCAGTTCCAACAGGACAGTAGTTATCATGTAGAGAAATGCTTGTGTTCCCAGTTCCATCAGGACAGTAGTTATCATGTAGAGAAATGCCTGTGTTCCCAGTTCCAACAGGACAGTAGTTATCATGTAGAGAAATGCTTGTGTTCCCAGTTCCAACAGGACAGTAGTTATCATGTAGAGAAATGCTTGTGTTCCCAGTTCCAACAGGACAGTAGTTATCATGTAGAGAAATGCTTGTGTTCCCAGTTCCAACAGGACAGTAGTTATCGGCTGTAGAGAAATGCTTGTGTTCCCAGTTCCATCAGGACAGTAGTTATCATGTAGAGAAATGCTTGTGTTCCCAGTTCCAACAGGACAGTAGTTATCATGTAGAGAAATGCTTGTGTTCCCAGTTCCATCAGGACAGTAGTTATCGGCTGTAGAGAAATGCTTGTGTTCCCAGTTCCAACAGGACAGTAGTTATCATGTAGAGAAATGCTTGTGTTCCCAGTTCCAACAGGACAGTAGTTATCGGCTGTAGAGAAATGCTTGTGTTCCCAGTTCCATCAGGACAGTAGTTATCATGTAGAGAAATGCCTGTGTTCCCAGTTCCAACAGGACAGTAGTTATCATGTAGAGAAATGCCTGTGTTCCCAGTTCCATCAGGACAGTAGTTATCATGTAGAGAAATGCTTGTGTTCCCAGTTCCAACAGGACAGTAGTTATCATGTAGAGAAATGCTTGTGTTCCCAGTTCCAACAGGACAGTAGTTATCATGTAGAGAAATGCTTGTGTTCCCAGTTCCATCAGGACAGTAGTTATCATGTAGAGAAATGCCTGTTTTCCCAGTTCCAACAGGACAGTAGTTATCGGCTGTAGAGAAATGCTTGTGTTCCCAATTCCAACAGGACAGTAGTTATCATGTAGAGAAATGCTTGTGTTCCCAGTTCCAACAGGACAGTAGTTATCATGTAGAGAAATGCTTGTGTTCCCAGTTCCAACAGGGCAGTAGTTATCATGTAGAGAAATGCTTGTGTTCCCAGTTCCAACAGGACAGTAGTTATCATGTAGAGAAATGCTTGTGTTCCCAGTTCCAACAGGACAGTAGTTATCATGTAGAGAAATGCTTGTGTTCCCAGTTCCAACAGGACAGTAGTTATCATGTAGAGAAATGCTTGTGTTCCCAGTTCCATCAGGACAGTAGTTATCATGTAGAGAAATGCTTGTGTTCCCAGTTCCAACAGGACAGTAGTTATCATGTAGAGAAATGCTTGTGTTCCCAGTTCCAACAGGACAGTAGTTATCATGTAGAGACATGCTTGTGTTCCCAGTTCCATCAGGACAGTAGTTATCATGTAGAGAAATGCCTGTGTTCCCAGTTCCAACAGGACAGTAGTTATCATGTAGAGAAATGCCTGTGTTCCCAGTTCCAACAGGACAGTAGTTATCATGTAGAGAAATGCTTGTGTTCCCAGTTCCAACAGGACAGTAGTTATCGGCTGTAGAGAAATGCTTGTGTTCCCAATTCCAACAGGACAGTAGTTATCATGTAGAGAAATGCTTGTGTTCCCAGTTCCAACAGGAGAGTAGTTATCATGTAGAGAAATGCTTGTGTTCCCAGTTCCAACAGGGCAGTAGTTATCATGTAGAGAAATGCTTGTGTTCCCAGTTCCAACAGGACAGTAGTTATCATGTAGAGAAATGCTTGTGTTCCCAGTTCCAACAGGACAGTAGTTATCATGTAGAGAAATGCTTGTGTTCCCAGTTCCATCAGGACAGTAGTTATCATGTAGAGAAATGCTTGTGTTCCCAGTTCCAACAGGACAGTAGTTATCATGTAGAGAAATGCTTGTGTTCCCAGTTCCAACAGGACAGTAGTTATCATGTAGAGAAATGCTTGTGTTCCCAGTTCCAACAGGACAGTAGTTATCATGTAGAGAAATGCTTGTGTTCCCAGTTCCATCAGGACAGTAGTTATCATGTAGAGAAATGCTTGTGTTCCCAGTTCCAACAGGACAGTAGTTATCATGTAGAGAAATGCTTGTGTTCCCAGTTCCAACAGGACAGTAGTTATCATGTAGAGAAATGCTTGTGTTCCCAGTTCCAACAGGACAGTAGTTATCATGTAGAGAAATGCTTGTGTTCCCAGTTCCATCAGGACAGTAGTTATCATGTAGAGAAATGCTTGTGTTCCCAGTTCCATCAGGACAGTAGTTATCATGTAGAGAAATGCTTGTGTTCCCAGTTCCATCAGGACAGTAGTTATCATGTAGAGAAATGCTTGTGTTCCCAGTTCCATCAGGACAGTAGTTATCATGTAGAGAAATGCTTGTGTTCCCAGTTCCAACAGGACAGTAGTTATCATGTAGAGAAATGCTTGTGTTCCCAGTTCCAACAGGGCAGTAGTTATCATGTAGAGAAATGCTTGTGTTCCCAGTTCCATCAGGACAGTAGTTATTGTGGCTGTAGAGAAATGCTTGTGTTCCCAGTTCCAACAGGACAGTAGTTATCGGCTGTAGAGAAATGCCTGTGTTCCCAGTTCCAACAGGACAGTAGTTATCATGTAGAGAAATGCTTGTGTTCCCAGTTCCAACAGGGCAGTAGTTATCATGTAGAGAAATGCTTGTGTTCCCAGTTCCAACAGGACAGTAGTTATCATGTAGAGAAATGCTTGTGTTCCCAGTTCCAACAGGACAGTAGTTATCGGCTGTAGAGAAATGCTTGTGTTCCCAGTTCCAACAGGGCAGTAGTTATCATGTAGAGAAATGCTTGTGTTCCCAGTTCCAACAGGACAGTAGTTATCATGTAGAGAAATGCTTGTGTTCCCAGTTCCAACAGGACAGTAGTTATCATGTAGAGAAATGCTTGTGTTCCCAGTTCCAACAGGACAGTAGTTATCATGTAGAGAAATGCTTGTGTTCCCAGTTCCAACAGGACAGTAGTTATCATGTAGAGACATGCTTGTGTTCCCAGTTCCATCAGGACAGTAGTTATCATGTAGAGAAATGCCTGTGTTCCCAGTTCCAACAGGACAGTAGTTATCATGTAGAGAAATGCCTGTGTTCCCAGTTCCAACAGGACAGTAGTTATCATGTAGAGAAATGCTTGTGTTCCCAGTTCCAACAGTACAGTAGTTATCGGCTGTAGAGAAATGCTTGTGTTCCCAATTCCAACAGGACAGTAGTTATCATGTAGAGAAATGCTTGTGTTCCCAGTTCCAACAGGACAGTAGTTATCATGTAGAGAAATGCTTGTGTTCTCAGTTCCAACAGGGCAGTAGTTATCATGTAGAGAAATGCTTGTGTTCCCAGTTCCAACAGGACAGTAGTTATCATGTAGAGAAATGCTTGTGTTCCCAGTTCCAACAGGACAGTAGTTATCATGTAGAGAAATGCTTGTGTTCCCAGTTCCATCAGGACAGTAGTTATCATGTAGAGAAATGCTTGTGTTCCCAGTTCCAACAGGACAGTAGTTATCATGTAGAGAAATGCTTGTGTTCCCAGTTCCAACAGGACAGTAGTTATCATGTAGAGAAATGCTTGTGTTTCCAGTTCCATCAGGACAGTAGTTATCATGTAGAGAAGTGCTTGTGTTCCCAGTTCCAACAGGACAGTAGTTATCATGTAGAGAAATGCTTGTGTTCCCAGTTCCATCAGGACAGTAGTTATCATGTAGAGAAATGCCTGTGTTCCCAGTTCCAACAGGACAGTAGTTATCATGTAGAGAAATGCTTGTGTTCCCAGTTCCAACAGGACAGTAGTTATCATGTAGAGAAATGCTTGTGTTCCCAGTTCCATCAGGACAGTAGTTATCGGCTTTAGAGAAATGCTTGTGTTCCCAGTTCCAACAGGACAGTAGTTATCATGTAGAGAAATGCTTGTGTTCCCAGTTCCAACAGGACAGTAGTTATCGGCTGTAGAGAAATGCTTGTGTTCCCAGTTCCATCAGGACAGTAGTTATCATGTAGAGAAATGCTTGTGTTCCCAGTTCCAACAGGACAGTAGTTATCATGTAGAGAAATGCTTGTGTTCCCAGTTCCATCAGGACAGTAGTTATCGGCTGTAGAGAAATGCTTGTGTTCCCAGTTCCAACAGGACAGTAGTTATCATGTAGAGAAATGCTTGTGTTCCCAGTTCCAACAGGACAGTAGTTATCGGCTGTAGAGAAATGCTTGTGTTCCCAGTTCCATCAGGACAGTAGTTATCATGTAGAGAAATGCCTGTGTTCCCAGTTCCAACAGGACAGTAGTTATCATGTAGAGAAATGCCTGTGTTCCCAGTTCCAACAGGACAGTAGTTATCATGTAGAGAAATGCTTGTGTTCCCAGTTCCAACAGGACAGTAGTTATCGGCTGTAGAGAAATGCTTGTGTTCCCAATTCCAACAGGACAGTAGTTATCATGTAGAGAAATGCTTGTGTTCCCAGTTCCAACAGGAGAGTAGTTATCATGTAGAGAAATGCTTGTGTTCCCAGTTCCAACAGGGCAGTAGTTATCATGTAGAGAAATGCTTGTGTTCCCAGTTCCAACAGGACAGTAGTTATCATGTAGAGAAATGCTTGTGTTCCCAGTTCCAACAGGACAGTAGTTATCATGTAGAGAAATGCTTGTGTTCCCAGTTCCATCAGGACAGTAGTTATCATGTAGAGAAATGCTTGTGTTCCCAGTTCCAACAGGACAGTAGTTATCATGTAGAGAAATGCTTGTGTTCCCAGTTCCAACAGGACAGTAGTTATCATGTAGAGAAATGCTTGTGTTCCCAGTTCCAACAGGACAGTAGTTATCATGTAGAGAAATGCTTGTGTTCCCAGTTCCATCAGGACAGTAGTTATCATGTAGAGAAATGCTTGTGTTCCCAGTTCCAACAGGACAGTAGTTATCATGTAGAGAAATGCTTGTGTTCCCAGTTCCAACAGGACAGTAGTTATCATGTAGAGAAATGCTTGTGTTCCCAGTTCCAACAGGACAGTAGTTATCATGTAGAGAAATGCTTGTGTTCCCAGTTCCATCAGGACAGTAGTTATCATGTAGAGAAATGCTTGTGTTCCCAGTTCCATCAGGACAGTAGTTATCATGTAGAGAAATGCTTGTGTTCCCAGTTCCATCAGGACAGTAGTTATCATGTAGAGAAATGCTTGTGTTCCCAGTTCCATCAGGACAGTAGTTATCATGTAGAGAAATGCTTGTGTTCCCAGTTCCAACAGGACAGTAGTTATCATGTAGAGAAATGCTTGTGTTCCCAGTTCCAACAGGGCAGTAGTTATCATGTAGAGAAATGCTTGTGTTCCCAGTTCCATCAGGACAGTAGTTATTGTGGCTGTAGAGAAATGCTTGTGTTCCCAGTTCCAACAGGACAGTAGTTATCGGCTGTAGAGAAATGCCTGTGTTCCCAGTTCCAACAGGACAGTAGTTATCATGTAGAGAAATGCTTGTGTTCCCAGTTCCAACAGGGCAGTAGTTATCATGTAGAGAAATGCTTGTGTTCCCAGTTCCAACAGGACAGTAGTTATCATGTAGAGAAATGCTTGTGTTCCCAGTTCCAACAGGACAGTTGTTATCGGCTGTAGAGAAATGCTTGTGTTCCCAGTTCCAACAGGGCAGTAGTTATCATGTAGAGAAATGCTTGTGTTCCCAGTTCCAACAGGACAGTAGTTATCATGTAGAGAAATGCTTGTGTTCCCAGTTCCAACAGGACAGTAGTTATCATGTAGAGAAATGCTTGTGTTCCCAGTTCCATCAGGACAGTAGTTATCATGTAGAGAAATGCTTGTGTTCCCAGTTCCAACAGGACAGTAGTTATCATGTAGAGAAATGCTTGTGTTCCCAGTTCCAACAGGACAGTAGTTATCATGTAGAGACATGCTTGTGTTCCCAGTTCCATCAGGACCGTAGTTATCATGTAGAGAAATGCCTGTGTTCCCAGTTCCAACAGGACAGTAGTTATCATGTAGAGAAATGCCTGTGTTCCCAGTTCCAACAGGACAGTAGTTATCATGTAGAGAAATGCTTGTGTTCCCAGTTCCAACAGTACAGTAGTTATCGGCTGTAGAGAAATGCTTGTGTTCCCAATTCCAACAGGACAGTAGTTATCATGTAGAGAAATGCTTGTGTTCCCAGTTCCAACAGGACAGTAGTTATCATGTAGAGAAATGCTTGTGTTCTCAGTTCCAACAGGGCAGTAGTTATCATGTAGAGAAATGCTTGTGTTCCCAGTTCCAACAGGACAGTAGTTATCATGTAGAGAAATGCTTGTGTTCCCAGTTCCAACAGGACAGTAGTTATCATGTAGAGAAATGCTTGTGTTCCCAGTTCCATCAGGACAGTAGTTATCATGTAGAGAAATGCTTGTGTTCCCAGTTCCAACAGGACAGTAGTTATCATGTAGAGAAATGCTTGTGTTCCCAGTTCCAACAGGACAGTAGTTATCATGTAGAGAAATGCTTGTGTTCCCAGTTCCATCAGGACAGTAGTTATCATGTAGAGAAGTGCTTGTGTTCCCAGTTCCAACAGGACAGTAGTTATCATGTAGAGAAATGCTTGTGTTCCCAGTTCCATCAGGACAGTAGTTATCATGTAGAGAAATGCCTGTGTTCCCAGTTCCAACAGGACAGTAGTTATCATGTAGAGAAATGCTTGTGTTCCCAGTTCCAACAGGACAGTAGTTATCATGTAGAGAAATGCTTGTGTTCCCAGTTCCAACAGGACAGTAGTTATCATGTAGAGAAATGCTTGTGTTCCCAGTTCCATCAGGACAGTAGTTATCGGCTGTAGAGAAATGCTTGTGTTCCCAGTTCCAACAGGACAGTAGTTATCATGTAGAGAAATGCTTGTGTTCCCAGTTCCAACAGGACAGTAGTTATCGGCTGTAGAGAAATGCTTGTGTTCCCAGTTCCATCAGGACAGTAGTTATCATGTAGAGAAATGCTTGTGTTCCCAGTTCCAACAGGACAGTAGTTATCATGTAGAGAAATGCTTGTGTTCCCAGTTCCATCAGGACAGTAGTTATCGGCTGTAGAGAAATGCTTGTGTTCCCAGTTCCAACAGGACAGTAGTTATCATGTAGAGAAATGCTTGTGTTCCCAGTTCCAACAGGACAGTAGTTATCGGCTGTAGAGAAATGCTTGTGTTCCCAGTTCCATCAGGACAGTAGTTATCATGTAGAGAAATGCCTGTGTTCCCAGTTCCAACAGGACAGTAGTTATCATGTAGAGAAATGCCTGTGTTCCCAGTTCCATCAGGACAGTAGTTATCATGTAGAGAAATGCTTGTGTTCCCAGTTCCAACAGGACAGTAGTTATCATGTAGAGAAATGCTTGTGTTCCCAGTTCCAACAGGACAGTAGTTATCATGTAGAGAAATGCTTGTGTTCCCAGTTCCATCAGGACAGTAGTTATCATGTAGAGAAATGCCTGTGTTCCCAGTTCCAACAGGACAGTAGTTATCGGCTGTAGAGAAATGCTTGTGTTCCCAATTCCAACAGGACAGTAGTTATCATGTAGAGAAATGCTTGTGTTCCCAGTTCCAACAGGACAGTAGTTATCATGTAGAGAAATGCTTGTGTTCCCAGTTCCAACAGGGCAGTAGTTATCATGTAGAGAAATGCTTGTGTTCCCAGTTCCAACAGGACAGTAGTTATCATGTAGAGAAATGCTTGTGTTCCCAGTTCCAACAGGACAGTAGTTATCATGTAGAGAAATGCTTGTGTTCCCAGTTCCAACAGGACAGTAGTTATCATGTAGAGAAATGCTTGTGTTCCCAGTTCCATCAGGACAGTAGTTATCATGTAGAGAAATGCTTGTGTTCCCAGTTCCAACAGGACAGTAGTTATCATGTAGAGAAATGCTTGTGTTCCCAGTTCCAACAGGACAGTAGTTATCATGTAGAGACATGCTTGTGTTCCCAGTTCCATCAGGACAGTAGTTATCATGTAGAGAAATGCCTGTGTTCCCAGTTCCAACAGGACAGTAGTTATCATGTAGAGAAATGCCTGTGTTCCCAGTTCCAACAGGACAGTAGTTATCATGTAGAGAAATGCTTGTGTTCCCAGTTCCAACAGGACAGTAGTTATCGGCTGTAGAGAAATGCTTGTGTTCCCAATTCCAACAGGACAGTAGTTATCATGTAGAGAAATGCTTGTGTGCCCAGTTCCAACAGGAGAGTAGTTATCATGTAGAGAAATGCTTGTGTTCCCAGTTCCAACAGGGCAGTAGTTATCATGTAGAGAAATGCTTGTGTTCCCAGTTCCAACAGGACAGTAGTTATCATGTAGAGAAATGCTTGTGTTCCCAGTTCCAACAGGACAGTAGTTATCATGTAGAGAAATGCTTGTGTTCCCAGTTCCAACAGGGCAGTAGTTATTGTGGCTGTAGAGAAATGCTTGTGTTCCCAGTTCCAACAGGGCAGTAGTTATCATGTAGAGAAATGCTTGTGTTCCCAGTTCCAACAGGACAGTAGTTATCATGTAGAGAAATGCTTGTGTTCCCAGTTCCAACAGGACAGTAGTTATCATGTAGAGAAATGCTTGTGTTCCCAGTTCCAACAGGACAGTAGTTATCATGTAGAGAAATGCTTGTGTTCCCAGTTCCAACAGGACAGTAGTTATCATGTAGAGAAATGCTTGTGTTCCCAGTTCCATCAGGACAGTAGTTATCATGTAGAGAAATGCTTGTGTTCCCAGTTCCAACAGGACAGTAGTTATCATGTAGAGAAATGCTTGTGTTCCCAGTTCCAACAGGACAGTAGTTATCATGTAGAGAAATGCTTGTGTTCCCAGATCCAACAGGACAGTAGTTATCATGTAGAGAAATGCTTGTGTTCCCAGTTCCATCAGGACAGTAGTTATCATGTAGAGAAATGCTTGTGTTCCCAGTTCCATCAGGACAGTAGTTATCATGTAGAGAAATGCTTGTGTTCCCAGTTCCATCAGGACAGTAGTTATCATGTAGAGAAATGCTTGTGTTCCCAGTTCCATCAGGACAGTAGTTATCATGTAGAGAAATGCTTGTGTTCCCAGTTCCATCAGGACAGTAGTTATCATGTAGAGAAATGCTTGTGTTCCCAGTTCCAACAGGGCAGTAGTTATCATGTAGAGAAATGCTTGTGTTCCCAGTTCCATCAGGACAGTAGTTATTGTGGCTGTAGAGAAATGCTTGTGTTCCCAGTTCCAACAGGACAGTAGTTATCGGCTGTAGAGAAATGCCTGTGTTCCCAGTTCCAACAGGACAGTAGTTATCATGTAGAGAAATGCTTGTGTTCCCAGTTCCAACAGGGCAGTAGTTATCATGTAGAGAAATGCTTGTGTTCCCAGTTCCAACAGGACAGTAGTTATCATGTAGAGAAATGCTTGTGTTCCCAGTTCCAACAGGACAGTAGTTATCGGCTGTAGAGAAATGCTTGTGTTCCCAGTTCCAACAGGACAGTAGTTATCATGTAGAGAAATGCTTGTGTTCCCAGTTCCAACAGGACAGTAGTTATCATGTAGAGAAATGCTTGTGTTCCCAGTTCCAACAGGACAGTAGTTATCATGTAGAGAAATGCTTGTGTTCCCAGTTCCAACAGGACAGTAGTTATCATGTAGAGAAATGCTTGTGTTCCCAGTTCCATCAGGACAGTAGTTATCATGTAGAGAAATGCTTGTGTTCCCAGTTCCAACAGGACAGTAGTTATCATGTAGAGAAATGCTTGTGTTCCCAGTTCCAACAGGACAGTAGTTATCATGTAGAGAAATGCTTGTGTTCCCAGTTCCAACAGGACAGTAGTTATCATGTAGAGAAATGCTTGTGTTCCCAGTTCCATCAGGACAGTAGTTATCATGTAGAGAAATGCTTGTGTTCCCAGTTCCAACAGGACAGTAGTTATCATGTAGAGAAATGCTTGTGTTCCCAGTTCCAACAGGACAGTAGTTATCATGTAGAGAAATGCTTGTGTTCCCAGTTCCAACAGGACAGTAGTTATCGGCTGTAGAGAAATGCTTGTGTTCCCAATTCCAACAGGACAGTAGTTATCATGTAGAGAAATGCTTGTGTTCCCAGTTCCAACAGGACAGTAGTTATCATGTAGAGAAATGCTTGTGTTCTCAGTTCCAACAGGGCAGTAGTTATCATGTAGAGAAATGCTTGTGTTCCCAGTTCCAACAGGACAGTAGTTATCATGTAGAGAAATGCTTGTGTTCCCAGTTCCAACAGGACAGTAGTTATCATGTAGAGAAATGCTTGTGTTCCCAGTTCCATCAGGACAGTAGTTATCATGTAGAGAAATGCTTGTGTTCCCAGTTCCAACAGGACAGTAGTTATCATGTAGAGAAATGCTTGTGTTCCCAGTTCCAACAGGACAGTAGTTATCATGTAGAGAAATGCTTGTGTTCCCAGTTCCAACAGGACAGTAGTTATCATGTAGAGAAATGCTTGTGTTCCCAGTTCCATCAGGACAGTAGTTATCATGTAGAGAAATGCTTGTGTTCCCAGTTCCAACAGGACAGTAGTTATCATGTAGAGAAATGCTTGTGTTCCCAGTTCCAACAGGACAGTAGTTATCATGTAGAGAAATGCTTGTGTTCCCAGTTCCAACAGGACAGTAGTTATCATGTAGAGAAATGCTTGTGTTCCCAGTTCCATCAGGACAGTAGTTATCATGTAGAGAAATGCTTGTGTTCCCAGTTCCATCAGGACAGTAGTTATCATGTAGAGAAATGCTTGTGTTCCCAGTTCCATCAGGACAGTAGTTATCATGTAGAGAAATGCTTGTGTTCCCAGTTCCATCAGGACAGTAGTTATCATGTAGAGAAATGCTTGTGTTCCCAGTTCCAACAGGACAGTAGTTATCATGTAGAGAAATGCTTGTGTTCCCAGTTCCAACAGGGCAGTAGTTATCATGTAGAGAAATGCTTGTGTTCCCAGTTCCATCAGGACAGTAGTTATTGTGGCTGTAGAGAAATGCTTGTGTTCCCAGTTCCAACAGGACAGTAGTTATCGGCTGTAGAGAAATGCCTGTGTTCCCAGTTCCAACAGGACAGTAGTTATCATGTAGAGAAATGCTTGTGTTCCCAGTTCCAACAGGGCAGTAGTTATCATGTAGAGAAATGCTTGTGTTCCCAGTTCCAACAGGACAGTAGTTATCATGTAGAGAAATGCTTGTGTTCCCAGTTCCAACAGGACAGTAGTTATCGGCTGTAGAGAAATGCTTGTGTTCCCAGTTCCAACAGGACAGTAGTTATCATGTAGAGAAATGCTTGTGTTCCCAGTTCCAACAGGACAGTAGTTATCATGTAGAGAAATGCTTGTGTTCCCAGTTCCAACAGGACAGTAGTTATCATGTAGAGAAATGCTTGTGTTCCCAGTTCCATCAGGACAGTAGTTATCATGTAGAGAAATGCTTGTGTTCCCAGTTCCAACAGGACAGTAGTTATCATGTAGAGAAATGCTTGTGTTCCCAGTTCCAACAGGACAGTAGTTATCGGCTGTAGAGAAATGCCTGTGTTCCCAGTTCCAACAAGACAGTAGTTATCATGTAGAGAAATGCTTGTGTTCCCAGTTCCAACAGGACAGTAGTTATCATGTAGAGAAATGCTTGTGTTCCCAGTTCCAACAGGACAGTAGTTATCATGTAGAGAAATGCTTGTGTTCCCAGTTCCAACAGGACAGTAGTTATCATGTAGAGAAATGCTTGTGTTCCCAGTTCCATCAGGACAGTAGTTATTGTGGCTGTAGAGAAATGCTTGTGTTCCCAGTTCCAACAGGACAGTAGTTATCATGTAGAGAAATGCTTGTGTTCCCAGTTCCATCAGGACAGTAGTTATTGTGGCTGTAGAGAAATGCTTGTGTTCCCAGTTCCAACAGGACAGTAGTTATCATGTAGAGAAATGCTTGTGTTCCCAGTTCCAACAGGACAGTAGTTATCATGTAGAGAAATGCTTGTGTTCCCAGTTCCAACAGGACAGTAGTTATCATGTAGAGAAATGCTTGTGTTCCCAGTTCCAACAGGACAGTAGTTATCATGTAGAGAAATGCTTGTGTTCCCAGTTCCAACAGGACAGTAGTTATCATGTAGAGAAATGCTTGTGTTCCCAGTTCCAACAGGACAGTAGTTATCGGCTGTAGCGAAATGCTTGTGTTCCCAGTTCCATCAGGACAGTAGTTATCATGTAGAGAAATGCTTGTGTTCCCAGTTCCAACAGGACAGTAGTTATCATGTAGAGAAATGCTTGTGTTCCCAGTTCCAACAGGACAGTAGTTATCATGTAGAGAAATGCTTGTGTTCCCAGTTCCATCAGGACAGTATTTATCATGTAGAGACATGCTTGTGTTCCCAGTTCCATCAGGACAGTAGTTATTGTGGCTGTAGAGAAATGCTTGTGTTCCCAGTTCCAACAGGGCAGTAGTTATCATGTAGAGAAATGCTTGTGTTCCCAGTTCCAACAGGACAGTAGTTATCATGTAGAGAAATGCTTGTGTTCCCAGTTCCAACAGGACAGTAGTTATCATGTAGAGAAATGCTTGTGTTCCCAGTTCCAACAGGACAGTAGTTATCATGTAGAGAAATGCTTGTGTTCCCAGTTCCAACAGGACAGTAGTTATCATGTAGAGAAATGCTTGTGTTCCCAGTTCCAACAGGACAGTAGTTATCGGCTGTAGAGAAATGCCTGTGTTCCCAGTTCCAACAAGACAGTAGTTATCATGTAGAGAAATGCTTGTGTTCCCAGTTCCAACAGGACAGTAGTTATCATGTAGAGAAATGCTTGTGTTCCCAGTTCCAACAGGACAGTAGTTATCATGTAGAGAAATGCTTGTGTTCCCAGTTCCAACAGGACAGTAGTTATCATGTAGAGAAATGCTTGTGTTCCCAGTTCCATCAGGACAGTAGTTATTGTGGCTGTAGAGAAATGCTTGTGTTCCCAGTTCCAACAGGACAGTAGTTATCATGTAGAGAAATGCTTGTGTTCCCAGTTCCATCAGGACAGTAGTTATTGTGGCTGTAGAGAAATGCTTGTGTTCCCAGTTCCAACAGGACAGTAGTTATCATGTAGAGAAATGCTTGTGTTCCCAGTTCCAACAGGACAGTAGTTATCATGTAGAGAAATGCTTGTGTTCCCAGTTCCAACAGGACAGTAGTTATCATGTAGAGAAATGCTTGTGTTCCCAGTTCCAACAGGACAGTAGTTATCATGTAGAGAAATGCTTGTGTTCCCAGTTCCAACAGGACAGTAGTTATCATGTAGAGAAATGCTTGTGTTCCCAGTTCCAACAGGACAGTAGTTATCGGCTGTAGCGAAATGCTTGTGTTCCCAGTTCCATCAGGACAGTAGTTATCATGTAGAGAAATGCTTGTGTTCCCAGTTCCAACAGGACAGTAGTTATCATGTAGAGAAATGCTTGTGTTCCCAGTTCCAACAGGACAGTAGTTATCATGTAGAGAAATGCTTGTGTTCCCAGTTCCATCAGGACAGTAGTTATCATGTAGAGACATGCTTGTGTTCCCAGTTCCATCAGGACAGTAGTTATTGTGGCTGTAGAGAAATGCTTGTGTTCCCAGTTCCAACAGGGCAGTAGTTATCATGTAGAGAAATGCTTGTGTTCCCAGTTCCAACAGGACAGTAGTTATCATGTAGAGAAATGCTTGTGTTCCCAGTTCCAACAGGACAGTAGTTATCATGTAGAGAAATGCTTGTGTTCCCAGTTCCAACAGGACAGTAGTTATCATGTAGAGAAATGCTTGTGTTCCCAGTTCCAACAGGACAGTAGTTATCATGTAGAGAAATGCTTGTGTTCCCAGTTCCATCAGGACAGTAGTTATTGTGGCTGTAGAGAAATGCTTGTGTTCCCAGTTCCATCAGGACAGTAGTTATCATGTAGAGAAATGCTTGTGTTCCCAGTTCCAACAGGACAGTAGTTATCGGCTGTAGAGAAATGCTTGTGTTCCCAGTTCCAACAGGGCAGTAGTTATCATGTAGAGAAATGCTTGTGTTCCCAGTTCCAACTGGACAGTAGTTATCATGTAGAGAAATGCTTGTGTTCCCAGTTCCAACAGGACGGTAGTTATCATGTAGAGAAATGCTTGTGTTCCCAGTTCCAACAGGACAGTAGTTATCATGTAGAGAAATGCTTGTGTTCCCAGTTCCAACAGGACAGTAGTTATCATGTAGAGAAATGCTTGTGTTCCCAGTTCCAACAGGACAGTAGTTATCATGTAGAGAAATGCTTGTGTTCCCAGTTCCAACAGGACAGTAGTTATCGGCTGTAGAGAAATGCTTGTGTTCCCAGTTCCATCAGGACAGTAGTTATCATGTAGAGAAATGCTTGTGTTCCCAGTTCCAACAGGGCAGTAGTTATCATGTAGAGAAATGCTTGTGTTGCCAGTTCCATCAGGACAGTAGTTATCATGTAGAGAAATGCTTGTGTTCCCAGTTCCAACAGGACAGTAGTTATCATGTAGAGAAATGCTTGTGTTCCCAGTTCCATCAGGACAGTAGTTATCATGTAGAGAAATGCTTGTGTTCCCAGTTCCATCAGGGCAGTAGTTATCATGTAGAGAAATGCTTGTGTTCCCAGTTCCATCAGGGCAGTAGTTATTGTGGCTGTAGAGAAATGATTGTGTTCCCAGTTCCAACAGGACAGTAGTTATCATGTAGAGAAATGCTTGTGTTCCCAGTTCCAACAGGGCAGTAGTTATCATGTAGAGAAATGCTTGTGTTCCCAGTTCCAACAGGACAGTAGTTATCATGTAGAGAAATGCTTGTGTTCCCAGTTCCAACCGGACAGTAGTTATCATGTAGAGAAATGCTTGTGTTCCCAGTTCCAACAGGACAGTAGTTATCATGTAGAGAAATGCTTGTGTTCCCAGTTCCAACAGGACAGTAGTTATCATGTAGAGAAATGCTTGTGTTCCCAGTTCCAACAGGACAGTAGTTATCATGTAGAGAAATGCTTGTGTTCCCAGTTCCATCAGGGCAGTAGTTATCATGTAGAGAAATGCTTGTGTTCCCAGTTCCATCAGGGCAGTAGTTATCGGATGTAGAGAAATGCTTGTGTTCCCAGTTCCAACAGGACAGTAGTTATCATGTAGAGAAATGCTTGTGTTCCCAGTTCCAACAAGACAGTAGTTATCATGTAGAGAAATGCTAGTGTTCCCAGTTCCAACAGGACAGTAGTTATCATGTAGAGAAATGCTTGTGTTCCCAGTTCCAACAAGACAGTAGTTATCATGTAGAGAAATGCTTGTGTTCCCAGTTCCAACAGGACAGTAGTTATCATGTAGAGAAATGCTTGTGTTCCCAGTTCCAACAGGGCAGTAGTTATCATGTAGAGAAATGCTTGTGTTCCCAGTTCCAACAGGACAGTAGTTATCATGTAGAGAAATGCTTGTGTTCCCAGTTCCAACAAGACAGTAGTTATCATGTAGAGAAATGCTTGTGTTCCCAGTTCCAACAGGACAGTAGTTATCATGTAGAGAAATGCTTGTGTTCCCAGTTCCAACAGGGCAGTAGTTATCATGTAGAGAAATGCTTGTGTTCCCAGTTCCAACAGGACAGTAGTTATCATGTAGAGAAATGCTTGTGTTCCCAGTTCCAACAGGACAGTAGTTATCATGTAGAGAAATGCTTGTGTTCCCAGTTCCATCAGGACAGTAGTTATCATGTAGAGAAATGCTAGTGTTCCCAGTTCCATCAGGACAGTAGTTATCATGTAGAGAAATGCTTGTGTTCTCAGTTCCATCAGGACAGTAGTTATCATGTAGAGAAATGCTTGTGTTCCCAGTTCCAACAGGACAGTAGTTATCATGTAGAGAAATGCCTGTGTTCCCAGTTCCATCAGGACAGTAGTTATCATGTAGAGAAATGCTTGTGTTCCCAGTTCCAACAGGACAGTCGTTATCATGTAGAGAAATGCTTGTGTTCCCAGTTCCAACAGGACAGTAGTTATCATGTAGAGAAATGCTTGTGTTCCCAGTTTCAACAGGGCAGTAGTATCTAACAAGCGTTTCGACCCCCTTTAGACACGTCGTCCATCCCGACAGAGCAGCACCATACGTTCCAGATTAACTTCAACAGCCTGTACACAGCTCTGTGTGAGCAACAGAGGTCTGACCAGGCTACGCTGTTACTCTATACGCTGCTGCATCAGAACACCAATATGAGGAACTACATGCTGTCACGCACAGACATGGAGAACCTGGTAAGTTAAAGGAAAAATAAAGAGGAGAATGGTTCAACTACCGACCTCTTCATCGTCTCCAGCACCACATCAACATATGACAAAATGGCACATTTCTATGTTTTGTATGTCTATGATTATGTGACCATGATGGTCTGAGGGCCAGATTGGGAATTTATCCAGGACACCAGGGTTAACACCCCTACTCTTATGATAAGTGGCATGGGATCTTTAGTGACCACAGAGAGTCAGGACACCTTTTTAACGTCCCATCTGAAAGATGCCACCCTACACAAGGCAATGTCCCCAATCACTGCCCTGGGGCATTGGGATAAAAAAAATTAGACCAGAGAAAGACTGCCTCCTACTGGCCCTTCAACACCACTTCCAGCAGCATCTGGTCTCCCATCCTGGACCAACCCTGCTTAGCTTCAGAGGCAAGCCAGCAGTGGGATGCAGGGTGGTATGCTGCTGGCAGGGTGGTATGCTGCTGGCAGGGTGGTATGCTGCTGGCAGGGTGGTATGCTGCTGGCAGGGTGGTATGCTGCTGGCAGGGTGGTTTGAATTGTGTCTTGAAATATCCAATTCCATGTGCTGTTCAGACTGTAGGAAAAATAATGGATTCGAATCGGATATGCAATTTTTATTTGAATCGAGTCACTTCAAACTTCCAATGTGAAACAAGGCTTTTAGTAATCTTAGTCACCCGCTTTGTCTTAGTTTCTCATTGTTCCCAGCTGACATGTTGGCACACAATGGACAGCTGGTCCTGCGGGGTGTGCTGTGATGTCACTTCTCAGCAGGTTTTAAATGTGTTGGGGAGGAGGATCACTCCCACACACACAGCTCCCCTGTGGAACAACACTCTCTGTCTCCCAGTGTCTCTTTAGTCTGGGATGCAGTGTGTTGGATGTTGGGTGCATGTCAGGGCTTGCCTTCTGGTTGAGGTCTGGTGGCAGCCCCACTTCCAGCCCCCACCCCACAGCACCCCCTCTGTCTCGTCCCATACCACCCCAATTATGTCCCTCCCTCTTTCTGTGCCGCCCCACACCACCCTCTTTCTGTCCCGCCCCCTCTCTGTCCCACCCACACCACTCCCTTTCTGTCCCGCCCCCTCTCTGTTCTGTCCCGCCCCCTCTGTTCTGTCCCGCCCCCTCTCTGTTCTGTCCTGCCCCACACCACCCTCTTTCTGTCCCGCCCCCTCTCTGTCCCACCCACACCACTCCCTTTCTGTCCCGCCCCTCTCTCTTCTGTCCCGCCCCCTCTCTGTTCTGTCCTGCCCCCTCTCTGTCCCAACCACACCACTCCCTTTCTGTCCCGCCCCCTCTCTGTTCTGTCCCGCCCCCTCTCTGTTCTGTCCTGCCCCCTCTCTGTCCCACCCACACACTACCTTTCTGTCCCGCCCCCTCTCTGTTCTGTCCCGCCCCCTCTCTGTTCTGTCCCGCCCCCTCTCTATCCTACCCACACCACTCCCTTGCTGTCCTGCCCCCTCTCTGTTCTGTTCCGCCCCCTCTCTGTCCCACCCACACCACTCCCTTTCTGTCCCGCCCCCTCTCTGTTCTGTCCCGCCCCTTCTGTTCTGTCGTGCCCCACACCACCCTCTTTCTGTCCCGCTCCCTCTCTGTCCCACCCACACCACTCCCTTTCTGTCCCGCCCCCTCTCTGTTCTGTCCCGCCCCCTCTGTTCTGTCCTGCCCCACACCACCCTCTTTCTGTCCCGCCCCCTCTCTGTCCCACCCACACCACTCCCTTTCTGTCCCGCCCCTCTCTCTTCTGTCCCGCCCCCTCTCTGTTCTGTCCTGCCCCCTCTCTGTCCCAACCACACCACTCCCTTTCTGTCCCGCCCCCTCTCTGTTCTGTCCCGCCCCCTCTCTGTTCTGTCCTGCCCCCTCTCTGTCCCACCCACACACTACCTTTCTGTCCCGCCCCCTCTCTGTTCTGTCCCGCCCCCTCTCTGTTCTGTCCCGCCCCCTCTCTGTCCTACCCACACCACTCCCTTGCTGTCCTGCCCCCTCTCTGTTCTGTTCCGCCCCCTCTCTGTCCCACCCACACCACTCCCTTTCTGTCCCGCCCCCTCTCTGTTCTGTCCCGCCCCTTCTGTTCTGTCGTGCCCCACACCACCCTCTTTCTGTCCCGCTCCCTCTCTGTCCCACCCACACCACTCCCTTTCTGTCCCGCCCCCTCTCTGTTCTGTCCCGCCCCCTCTGTTCTGTCCTGCCCCACACCGCAGGAACACATGCAGGAGACCAGGAAGGAAAACGGAGGCATTTCTGAGTGGATTATCCTGGTTGAATAAATTGTCTAAATGAAATTAAAACCAATATGAGTAACCAACACACATGGTCATTTTCTAATTATCTTCCCTTAGGTGGTGCCCATCCTAGAGATCCTGTACCATGTGGAAGACAGGAACTCTCATCACGTCTACATGGCCCTCATCATCCTCCTCATCCTCACTGAGGACGACACCTTCAACAGATCCATACACGAGGTGGTGAGTACTGACCCCTCACTCTAACCCTCATCATCCTCCTCATCCTCACTGAGGACAACAACTTCAACAGATATGGGGGTAGGGATCGGGATTTGAAACGAACACAGTACCTCAAACAACATGAATTCCCGCTCAGTACATTCGGATTATAGACTTGGCAGACATTTCTCTGAAGGATGATTTTTAAAACGTCAGGACCTGTGCCATTTCAGATAACAACAGTAATATGATTTATGATGATTTCTCAAACATCAGGACCTGTGCCATTTCAGATAACAACAGTACTATGATTTATGATGATTTCTCCAACATCAGGACCTGTGCCATTTCAGATAAGAACAGTACTATGATTTATGATCTGTAATTTTGAATATGATTTCTCAAACCTGTCGTTTCTGCTAAGAACGGTACGTTGATGGTCACTATCCATGATTTCAAAATGCTCCCCATCCTCCTCCTCCTATCTATTTCAGTCTTCATTATTGGTCAGCTTGTCAATGAATTCAGACTATTTGAACAGAAAACCGTTAAACCATTTAGCTCACGGTGATTGACTCATTCCACTCTGTCGTTACCTTCAGTTCTGTGAATCATTTTTGACATTTTAAAGCCACCTCTCTATCTCTCTCTCATATATTCCCTCTCTCCCTCCCTAGCCGCAGTCCATTGCCTGGGCTGCATATAAATCCCTCCCTCCCTCTCTCTCCCTCTCTCGCTCTCTCTCTCGCTCTCTCTCTCGCTCTCTCTCTCCCTCTCTCTCTCTTTCCCTCTCTCTCCCCCTCTTTCCCTCTCTCTCCCCCTCTTTCCCTCTCTCTCCTTCTCTCTCCCTCTCTTTCCCCCTCTTTCCCTCTCTTTCCCTCTCTCTCCCCCTCTTTCCCTCTCTCTCCCCCTCTTTCCCTCTCTCTCCCCCTCTTTCCCTCTCTCTCCCTCTCTCTCCTTCTCTCTCCCTCTCTTTCCCTCTCTTTCCCTCTCTTTCCCTCTCTCTTTCTTCTTGCTCTCTCCCTCCCTCTCTCTCCCCCTCTCTCCCTCTCTCTCCCTCTCTCTCCCTCTCTCCCTCTTTCCCTCTCTTTCCATATACATATATAGTATATATAGATATATATACAGTATATATAGATATATATAGATATATATAGATATATATACATATATTTAAGTATGCTTTCAGTATATAGGTATATAGGTATGTTTTCCATGTATATAGATATATATAGATATATATAGATATATAGATATATATAGGATATACAGTGTATTTCAGGTATATATAGATATGTATAGATATATATTTAGGTATATTCAGTTTGTTTCAGTATATATAGGTATATTTTCAGTATATATATAGATATATAGATAGTATATAGATATATATAGATATATAGATATATATATATATATAGATATGTAGGTATATATATATATAGATATATATATAGATATATATAGATATATTCAGTATATAGATATATATACATGTATTCTCTTTCCCTCTCTCTCCCCCCCTCTCTCCCTCTCTCTCCCCCTCTCTCCCTCTCTTTCCCTCCCTCTCTCTCCCTCTCTTTCCCTCTCTCTCCCTCTCTTTCCCTCTCTCTCCCTCTATTTCCCTCTCTCTCTTTCCCTCTCTCTCTTTCCCTCTCTCTCTTTCCCTCTTTCCCTCTCTCTCTCTCTCCCTCTCTTTCCCTCTCTCCCTCTCTCTCCCTCTCTCCCTCCCTCTCTAGCCTATGGAGTTTCAGTCCATTGCCTGGGCTGCATATGAATGTGTCTCTCTCCTTATGTCCCAAATGGCACCCTATTCTCTATGTAGTGTACTACCTTCAACCAGAACCTTATGGGGATAGGATGCCATTTGGGTCTCTCTCGCGACCCCCCCCCCCCCCCCCCCCCCCCCCCCAGCAGGATATCATGAAGCTGTGGCTGCCAGCAGATCTCTAAGTCTCAATATGTTTTAGATGAAAATCCATTTCACATTGGTCTCTTTGCTGTTGTCATGTAATTTCCACTAGGTTAAATGGCAACCAAAGTCAGACATCTCTCAATGTTCGGACAGAAGTTTTTCAACATTGAACAATCTATGTGGCGGTGCTTTAGTGTTAATGGTGTCATGGGGCTGTTTGTTCAGCCTGAGATTAGACAGCCACTCTCTACTCTCCTCTCAAGCCATCCAGAGAGTGATGAGGCTGTGTAGTGACTGACTGGCTGACCAGAGGCTGTTCTGGGCCAGGGAACACACACAGCCAGCCCTGCCTCAGCCTCCTCTCTCTCTACTCTCCCCTCTAGCCATCCAGAGAGTGAGATGACTCTGTAATGCTGTTGGCTGACTTACTTACCAGAGGCTGTTCTGGGCCAGGGAACACACACAGCCAGCCCTGCCTCAGCCTCCTCTCTCTCTACTCTCCCCTCTAGCCATCCAGAGAGTGATGAGGCTGTGTAGTGACTGACTGGCTGACCAGAGGCTGTTCTGAGCCAGGGAACACACACAGCCAGCCCTGCCTCAGCCTCCTCTCTCTCTACTCTCCCCTCTAGCCATCCAGAGAGTGAGATGACTCTGTAATGCTGTTGACTGACTTGCTTACCAGAGCCTGTTCTGGGCCAGGGAACACACACAGCCAGCCCTGCCTCAGCCTCCTCTCTCTCTACTCTCCCCCTAGCCATCCAGAGATGGACAGAGATGCCATTTTTCCTGATTAACCTTTCTGATCTCCCCATCCCGGATCCGGGATCGTGAATACAGACTCAAGCTCATTACCATAACGCAACGTTAACTATTCATGAAAATCGCAAATGAAATGAAATAAATATGCTAGCTCTCAAGCTTAGCCTTTTGTTAACAACACTGTCATCTCAGATTTTCAAAATATGCTTCTCAACCATTGCAAAACAAGCATTTGTGTAACAGTATTGATGGCTAACGTAGCATTTAGCATTAGCATTCAGCTGGCAACATTTACACAAAAAAACAGAAAAGCATTCAAATAAAATCATTTACCTTTGAAGAACTTCAGATGTTTTCAATGAGGAGACTCTCAGATAGCAAATGTTCAGTTTTTCCTGAAAGATTATTTGTTTAGGACAAATCGCTCCGTTTTCTGCGTCACGTTTAGCTATGAAAAAACCCCTGTATCCAGGATTGTGTAAATCTATCAGCAAGCTCATTAGCATAACACAACGTTAACTATTTATGAAAATCGCAAATGAAATGAAATAAATATGCCATCTCTCAAGCTTAGCCTTTTGTAAACAACACTGTCATCTCAGATTTTCAAAATATGCTTCTCAACCATAGGAAAACAATCATTTGTGTAAAAGTAGCTAGCTTGCGTTAGCATTTCGCGTTAGCATTTAGCGTTAGCATTAGCGTTAGCATCCAGCACGCAACATTAACAAAAACATAAAAGCCTTCAAATAAAATCATTTACCTTTGAAGAACTTCTGATGTTTTCAATGAGGATACTCTCAGTTAGATAGCAGATGCTCAGTTTTTCCAAAAAGATTCCTTGTGTATTAGAAATAGCTCCGTTTTATACATCACATTTGGCTACCAAAAAAAATCCGAAAATTCAGTCCTCAAAACGCGAACTTTTTTCCAAATTAACTCCATAATATCGACTGAAAACATGGCAAACGTTGTTTAGAATCAATCATCAAGGTGTTTTTCACATATCTCTTCATTGATACATCGTTCTTGGACACATGCTTTCTCCCCTGAATCAAATGGTAAAGTAGAAGCAGCTGGCAATTGCGCACCGAATTCGACGCAGGACACCAGGCGGACACTTGGAAAATGTAGTCTCTTATGGTCAATCTTCCAATGATATGCCTACAAATACGTCACAATGCTGCTAAGACCTTGGGCGAACGACAGAAAGTGTAGGCTCATTCGTTGCGCAATCACAGCCATATAAGGAGAGAATGGAAAACAGAGCTTCAGAAATTCTGCTAATTCCTGGGTGATGCATCATCTTGGTTTCGCCTGTAGAATGAGTTCTGGGGCACTTACAGACAAAATCTTTGCAGATTCTGAAACTTCAGAGTGTTTTCTTTCCAAAACTGTCAAGAATATGCATAGTCGAGCATCTTTTCGTGACAAAATATCGCGCTTAAAACGGGAAAGTTTTTTATCCAAAAATGAAATAGCGCCCCTAGAGCTCTAACAGGTTAATGAGGAATTTCTACTTTTCTACAAGAATATCTCAATAACTTTCCCCTGAAACTAATATCCTTATTTTCCAGATGTTCTCTGTCACATCCCTGAGAGAGCAATGAGCCTCTGAAATACTAGGTCTACTGACCATTGAGGGAGTCATTGTTTTGATCCCAGTGTGTGATGATTGTATTCCCTGAGGGCAGAAGGCTACTGTACACCAGTTTAATCTGTATTCCCTGAGGGCAGAAGGCTACTGTACACCAGTTTAATCTGTATTCCCTGAGGGCAGAAGGCTACTGTACACCAGTTTAATCTGTATTCCCTGAGGTCAGAAGGCTACTGTACACCCGTTTAATCTGTATTCCCCGAGGGCAGAAGGCTACTGTACACCAGTTTAATCTGTATTCCCTGAGGTCAGAAGGCTACTGTACACCAGTTTAATCTGTATTCAATGAGGTCAGAAGGCTACTGTACACACTTTTAATCTGTATTCAATGAGGTCAGAAGGCTACTGTACACCAGTTTAATCTGTATTCCCTGAGGGCAGAAGGCTACTGTACACCAGTTTAATCTGTATTCCCTGAGGGCAGAAGGCTACTGTACACCAGTGTAATCTGAATTCCTTCCACCTCTTTCCTCCTCTCTTTATTTACAGACGCTATCAAAATGTATCTAGCTATTGTCATCTTCAGGAAATATATTTCTTTATTCCTGCCCAGGACATTTAGTCAACTGGTCGATTGTTTTGTCGATTAGGCTGTGGCCGACAGAGATTTCTTTAGTCATGCAGTAGTAAAAAATATATAAATATTTCAGGCTGTACAAGATACCTGTCTGATTCGTGCCTGTCTGAGTGGACTAATCCATTGTGGAGGCCGTGGGGATGGAACAGTCCATCACTAAGACATGTGCTACTGAAATTGTAACATGTGCTACTGAAACCCCAACTAAATAAAAATAATATTATTTAAAACAAACGCGGTTTCTCCCGTGTTTGATAGCAGTCGCTGTCCGCGGTTCTGAAACATCAGTGCGCTGTTGAATTGCCGCCTTTTCCTAGACCATGGTTGCTGTGTGTATAAATGCAAAGTTAACCAGCATATTGGTGTTCAGAACAATGCGGCTGAGGCTGCAGCAGAATGAGGAGATAAGAAACCCCAAGTTAATTAGGTTTATAATCAATAACCTCAATCATCCATACACATTTGAAGTCAGAAGTTTACATACACTTAGGTTGGAGCCATTAAAACTTGTTTTTCAACCACTCCACAAATGTCTTGTTAACAAACTAGAGTTTTGGCAAGTCGTTTAGGACATCTACTTTGTGCATGACACAAGTAATTTTTATAATAAGTAAAGTCATTATCATTAGTAGGCAGAGCAGGCCTCCATCATTCTTAAATGGAAGAAGTTTGGAGCCACCAAGACTCTTCCTAGAGCTGGCCGCCTGGCCAAACTGAGCAATCGGGATGACCAAGAACATAAATTGTCACTTTGACAGAGCTCCAAAGTTCCTGTGTGGAGATGGAAGAACCTTCCAGAAGGACAACCATCTCTGCAGCCCTCCACCAATCAGGTGTTTATGGTAGTGGCCAGACGGAAGCCACCTCAGTAAAAGGCACATGACAGCCCACTTGGTTTTTGCCAAAAGGCACCTGAAGGACTCAGACCAAGATCAAGATTCTCTGTTCTGATGAAACCAATATTTAACTATTTGGCCTGAATGCCAAGCGTCACGTCTGGAGGAAATCTGGCACCATCCCTACGGTGAAGCATGGTGGTGGCAGCATCATGCTGTGGGGATGTTTTTCAGTGGGAGTGACTGGGAGACTAGTCAGGATCGAGGGAAAGATGAATGGAGCGAAGTACAGACAGATCCTTGATGAAAACCGGCTCCAGAGCACTCAGGACCTCAGACTAGGGCGAAGGTTCACCTTCCAACAGGACAACGACCCCAAGCACACAGCCAAGACAATGCAGGAGTGGCTTTGGGACTAGTCTCTGAATGTACATTGATGGATACATTGATACATTTGAAACTCCTGATACTTCCTGTCTTAATCTCATTGGCAGTAATCTCATTGCCTGATAGATAAAGGTTATCTGGGGGGTTATAGGATTTGGATGTTGGTCGATGTTAAATATTTCAGGAAACAGTGGTGTCTACGAGGTTAGGAAGGAATAGTGGTATCTACTATCTACGAGATTAAGTAGGAACAGTGGTATCTACTATCTACGAGATTAGGAAGGAACAGTGGTATCTACTGTCCTACGAGATTAGGAAGGAACAGTGGTATCTACGAGATTAGGAAGGAACAGTGGTATCTACTGTCCTACGAGATTAGGAAGGAACAGTGGTATCTACTGTCTACGAGATTAGGAAGGAACAGTGGTATCTACTGTCCTACGAGATTAGGAAGGAATAGTGGTATCTACTATCTACGAGATTAAGTAGGAACAGTGGTATCTACTATCTACGAGATTAGGAAGGAATAGTGGTATCTACTATCTACGAGATTAGGAAGGAACAGTGGTATCTACTGTCCTACGAGATTAGGAAGGAATAGTGGTATCTACTATCTACGAGATTAAGTAGGAACAGTGGTATCTACTATCTACGAGATTAGGAAGGAACAGTGGTATCTACTGTGCTACGAGATTAGGAAGGAACAGTGGTATCTACTATCTACGAGATTAGGAAGGAACAGTGGTATCTACTATCTATGAGATTAGGAAGGAACAGTGGTATCTACTGTCCTACGAGATTAGGAAGGAACAGTGGTATCTACTATCTACGAGATTTGGAAGGAACAGTGGTATCTACTATCTACGAGATTAGGAAGGAACAGTGGTATCTACTGTCCTACGAGATTAGGAAGGAACAGTGGTATCTACTGTCCTACGAGATTAGGAAGGAATAGTGGTATCTACTATCTACGAGATTAAGTAGGAACAGTGGTATCTACTATCTACGAGATTAGGAAGGAACAGTGGTATCTACTGTCCTACGAGATTAGGAAGGAATAGTGGTATCTACTATCTACGAGATTAAGTAGGAACAGTGGTATCTACTATCTACGAGATTAGGAAGGAACAGTGGTATCTACTGTGCTACGAGATTAGGAAGGAACAGTGGTATCTACTATCTACGAGATTAGGAAGGAACAGTGGTATCTACTGTCCTACGAGATTAGGAAGGAACAGTGGTATCTACTATCTACGAGATTAGGAAGGAACAGTGGTATCTACTATCTACGAGATTAGGAAGGAACAGTGGTATCTACTGTCTACGAGATTAGGAAGGAACAGTGGTATCTACTATCTACGAGATTAGGAAGGAACAGTGGTATCTACGAGATTAGGCAGGAACAGTGGTATCTACTATCTACGAGATTAGGCAGGAACAGTGGTATCTACTATCTACGAGATTAGGCAGGAACAGTGGTATCTACTATCTACGAGATTAGGCAGGAACAGTGGTAGCTACTGTCTACGAGATTAGGAAGGAACAGTGGTAGCTACTATCTACGAGATTAGGCAGGAACAGTGGTAGCTACTATCTACGAGATTAGGAAGGAACAGTGGTAGCTACTATCTACGAGATTAGGCAGGAACAGTGGTAGCTACTATCTACGAGATTAGGCAGGAACAGTGGTAGCTACTATCTACGAGATTAGGAAGGAACAGTGGTATCTACTGTCCTACGAGATTAGGAAGGAACAGTGGTATCTACTATCTACGAGATTAGGAAGGAACAGTGGTATCTACTGTCCTACGAGATTAGGAAGGAACAGTGGTATCTACTGTCCTACGAGATTAGGAAGGAATAGTGGTATCTACTATCTACGAGATTAAGTAGGAACAGTGGTATCTACTATCTACGAGATTAGGAAGGAATAGTGGTATCTACTATCTACGAGATTAAGTAGGAACAGTGGTATCTACTATCTACGAGATTAGGAAGGAACAGTGGTATCTACTGTCCTACGAGATTAGGAAGGAATAGTGGTATCTACTATCTACGAGATTAAGTAGGAACAGTGGTATCTACTATCTACGAGATTAGGAAGGAACAGTGGTATCTACTGTGCTACGAGATTAGGAAGGAACAGTGGTATCTACTATCTACAAGCTTAGGAAGGAACAGTGGTATCTACTATCTATGAGATTAGGAAGGAACAGTGGTATCTACTGTCCTACGAGATTAGGAAGGAACAGTGGTATCTACTGTCCTACGAGATTAGGAAGGAACAGTGGTATCTACTATCTACGAGATTAGGAAGGAACAGTGGTATCTACGAGATTAGGAAGGAACAGTGGTATCTACTGTCTACGAGATTAGGAAGGAACAGTGGTATCTACTATCTACGAGATTAGGAAGGAACAGTGGTATCTACTATCTACGAGATTAGGCAGGAACAGTGGTATCTACTATCTACGAGATTAGGCAGGAACAGTGGTATCTACTATCTACGAGATTAGGCAGGAACAGTGGTATCTACTGTCTACGAGATTATGCAGGAACAGTGGTAGCTACTGTCTACGAGATTAGGAAGGAACAGTGGTAGCTACTATCTACGAGATTAGGCAGGAACAGTGGTAGCTACTATCTACGAGATTAGGCAGGAACAGTGGTAGCTACTGTCTACGAGATTAGGCAGGAACAGTGGTAGCTACTATCTACGAGATTAGGCAGGAACAGTGGTAGCTACTATCTACGAGATTAGGCAGGAACAGTGGTAGCTACTGTCTACGAGATTAGGCAGGAACAGTGGTAGCTACTGTCTACGAGATTAGGCAGGAACAGTGGTATCTACTATCTATGAGATTAGGAAGGAACAGTGGTATCTACTGTCTACGAGATTAGGCAGGAACAGTGGTATCTACTATCCACTAATGGGTTGTTACCTACTGTAGTAGCTACCATTTAAATAGCCATTTGTTATGTTGTCTCCCTCTCTCTCAGGTATTGAAGAACATAACGTGGTATTCAGAACGTCAGTTAACAGAGATCTCTCTGGGTAGTCTACTCATCCTGGTGGTCATACGCACCATCCAATACAACATGACACGGACCAGGGTGAGTTAAACACACATGGATGTACATGCATATGCAGCGCATGGACACACAGGGTTTTTTTCTGGATCAAAATGGGGTTTAGGTGGTGACCGTGGCTGCGGCATGCCCATGGGTGTGGTCCTGTTGGCTAATTTCCTGCAATTCTACACATTTTTGCCATCAGGCTAAGAGAGAGATTTGTACGCAATAAAATATACAAAATCAAATAAAAACGCAACATGTAAAGTTTTGGTCCATATTCAGAAAAGGCTTATCTCTCAAATGTTGTGCACAAATTTGTTTATATCCTTTTTAGTGAGCATTTCTCCTTTGCCAAGATAATCCATTACACAGGTGCACCTTGTGCTGGGGACAATAAAAGGTCACTCTAAAATGTGCAGTTTTGTCACATAAGACAATGCCACAGATTGTGTTGAGGGAGCGTGCAATTAGCATGCTGACTGCAGGAATGTCCATCAGAGTTGTTTGCCAGAGAATTGAATGATGATTTCTCTACCATAAACCGTCTCCAACGTTGTTTTTAGAGAATTAAGCAGTACGTCCAATCGGCCTCAGAACCGCAGACCAAGTGTACGGGGTCGTGTGGTCAAGTGGTTTGCTGATGTCAACATTGTGAACAGAGTGCCCCATGGTGTCGGTGGGGTTATGGGATGGGCAGGCATAAGCTACGAACAACGAACATAATTGCATTTTATTGATGGAAATTTGAATGAACAGAGATATCGTGACAAGATCCTGAGGCCCATTGTCATTACATTGATCCTCTGCCATCACATCATGTTTCAGCATGATAATGCACTGCCCCAAGGATCTGTACACACTTCCTGGAAGCTGAAAATGTTCCAGTTCTTCCATGGCCTGCATACTGACCAGACATGTCCCCCATTGAGCATGTTTGGGATGCTCTGGATTGATGTTTGCGACAATGTGTTCCAGTTCCTGATAATATCCAGCAACTTCGCACAGCCATTGAAGGGTAGTGGGACAACATTCCACAGCCATTGAAGAGGAGTGGGACAACATTCCACAGCCATTGAAGAGGAGTGGGATAACATTCCACAGCCATTGAAGAGTAGTGGGATAACATTCCACAGCCATTGAAGAGTAGTGGGATAACATTCCACAGCCATTGAAGAGGAGTGGGATAACATTCCACAGCCATTGAAGAGGAGTGGGACAACATTCCACAGCCATTGAAGCGGAGTGGGACAACATTCCACAGCCATTGAAGAGGAGTGGGACAACATTCCACAGCCATTGAAGAGGAGTGGGACAACATTCCACAGCCATTGAAGAGAAGTGGGACAGCATTCCACAGCCATTGAAGAGGAGTGGGACAACATTCCACAGGCCACAATCAACAGCCTGATCAACTATGTGAAGGAGATGTGTCACGCTGCATGAGGCAAATGGTGGTCACACCAGTGACCAACAGATCCATATCTGTATTCCCAGTCATGTGAAATCCATAGATTAGGGCCTAATGATTTTATTTCAATAACAGATTTCCATATATAATCTGTAACTCAGTAAAATCCTTGATTTTTTAAAATTTTTGTTCAATATAGATTCTCCTTTTATTTTGGTGATTGTTAGTTCTGAGATTATAAAAATATATATAAACGATATTTTCTACATACTTTTTATCTGGTTTTAGTCATTTCAGTTTTTACTGTTTGGACATAGACGGCCTGAAAAACACTTAGGCCGGCCCGCCCCAATACTTTTATATGCAGTAAAAACCCTGGACACACACACCTGCATGACCACGTACACTTTGTTTAGGCCTACTTTAGATTTTCATTTCTCATGTGTTTTTGTTCAACCTTATGTTGTTTTTAGTACTATATTGATTGTTGGGTTTAGAGTTGGCAAGAAAGGCATTTCACTGTACTTGTGCACGTGACATTAAAAGTTTAAACTATACTTAGTACGCATCTCAATGGACTTCCAGGAAGGTCATTGTACGTCTCCTTATTTCCTCTCTTCCAGGATAAGTACCTGCACACCAACTGCCTGGCAGCCCTGGCCAATATGTCAGCCCAGTTCCGCTGCTTACACCAGTACGCTGCCCAGCGCATCATCAGGTGAGGTTTAGTAGGCACTCTGTAGAACTAGTGTTGACTGTCAGCACAGACACTGGTATGGCCAAAGCATTTTAACTTAATATGCTCTTTGCTCAAACCATAGCCTACTGGCCGACTGTAGACTGAAGAGGTTTAGCAGGTCAGGGTACAGCCAGGCCTGGTGTTAGGTTAGAACAGGAGTCTCCCAACGGGTCGATCGCCAGCTACCAGTAGCTACCAGCCTACCGATGAGTAGCTCGCCAAACAATTCTGAAAGTACATGCAATTTAGGTGTTCCACCACAAACTGTCATAAACAAATCTCACAAGTATCTGACACTGCAAACTCCCAGCTACTATTTAATCAACACAACATTATCCCAACCCTGGTTATCCTCTATTGGCTTAAAAAAAAACAAATCTAACACTATCTGCCAATTAATTTCCAGCAAAATTGCCCATCTGTCTGTCTGTCTGGTGAACGCGTTTGTCTATCACTCCGTGTCTAGCCAGCCTGTTGATGTGATAACCGTCTTGTGGGTTGACAGAAAACTTTTCCCCAAATCCTTCTCAATGAAATGTTAACTGCAAAGTAGGCTTACCTAGCAGAATTATATCTGGAGGAAATACAGCGCATTCGGAAAGTATTCAAACCCCTTGACTTTTTCCACATTTTGTTACGTTATAGCCTT
Source organism: Oncorhynchus clarkii lewisi (assembly GCF_045791955.1). Classification (NCBI taxonomy): domain Eukaryota; kingdom Metazoa; phylum Chordata; class Actinopteri; order Salmoniformes; family Salmonidae; genus Oncorhynchus; species Oncorhynchus clarkii. The sequence goes on along the minus strand of NC_092158.1, from coordinate 11,939,610 downwards.
ATACTACAATTGATTACATTGTTTTTTCCCATCATCAATCTACACACAATACCCCATAATGACAAAGCAAAAACAGGTTTTTCAAATTTTAGCAAATGTATGGAAATATCACATTTACATAAGTATTCAGACCCTTTACTCAGTACTTTGTTAAAGCACCTTTTGGCAGCGATTACAGCCTCGAGTCTTCTTGGGTGTAACGCTACAAGCTTAGCACACCTGTATTTGGCGAGTTTCTCCCATTCTTCTCTGCAGATCCTCTCAAGCTCTGTCAGGTTGGATGGGGAGCGTCGCTGCAAAGCTATTTTCAGGTTTCCAGAGATGTTCGATCTGGTTCAAGTCCAGGCTAAAGGACATTCAGAGACTTGTCCCGAAGCCACTCCTGCGTTGTCTTGGCTGTGTGCTTAGGGTTGTTATCCTGTTGGAAGGTGAAACTTCGCCCCAGTCTGAGGTCCTGCACACTCTGGAGCAGTTTTTCATCAAGGATCTCTCTGTGCTTTGCGCAGTTGACCTTTCCCTCAATCTTGACTAGTCTCCCAGTCCCTGCCGCTGAAAAACATCCCCACAGCATGATGCTGCCACCACCATGCTTCACAGCAGGGATGGTGCCAGGTTTCCTCCAGACGGGACGCTTGGAATTCAGGCCAAAGAGTTCAATCTTGGTTTCATCAGACCAGGTAATCTTGTTTCTCATGGTCTTCGAGTTCTCTAGGTGGTTTTTGGCATACTCCAAGCTGGCTGTCATGTTCTTTTTACTGAGTAGTGGATTCTGTCTGGTCACTCTACCATAAAGGCCTAATTGGTGGAGTGCTGCAGAGATGTTTGTCCTTCTAGAAGGTTCTCCCACCTTCTCCCACCTCCACAGAGAACTCTGGAGCTCTGTCAGAGTGATCATTGGATTCTTGGTAACCTCCCTGGCCCTTCTTCCCCGATTGCTCAGTTTGGCCGGGAGCCCAGCTTAAGTAAGAGTCTTGGTGGTTCCTAACTTGTTCCATTTAAGAGTGATGGAGGCCACTATGTTCTTGACAACCTTCAATGCTGCAGACATTTTTTGGAACCCTTCCCCAGATCTGTATCTCAGCACAATCCTCTCTCGGAGCTCTACGGGCAATTCCTTCAACCTCATGGCTTGGTTTTTGCTCTGACATGCACTGTCAACTGTGGGACCTTATACAGACAGATGTGTGTCTTTCCAAATCATGTGCAATCAATTGAATTTACCACAGGTGGACTCCAATCAAGTTGTAAAAACATCTCAAGGATGATCAATGGAAACAGGATGCGCCTGAGCTCAATTTCTAATCTCATAGCAAAGGGTCTGAATATTAAAGTATTTCTGTTTTTTATTTGTAATAAACATTTCTAAAACCTATTTTCTCTCTGTCATTATGGGAATTGTGTGTAGGTTAATGCGGAAAACATTTAATTTAATCAATTTTAGATGTGGAAAAAGGGAAGAGGTCTGAATACTTTCCGAATGCACTGTAATCATTTTTTATCTGTTATTGGTTATTTGATAACTTTGCCATGAATTGAGCAGCAGCAGTACAGAACCATTGCTAGATCAGCACATTAGGTGGCACATTGCTCACTCGCTAGATGCACAATTAAAGGGACAGATTTTTGCGGGCATTGATTAGAATCCCCATTAGCCGGCGCCACGGGGGATCCAGCTAGTCTTACTGGGGTCTAAACACATAACAAAAAAGACATTACGGACAAAAGTCTTTACATTTGAAATGATTAAACAAATATTAACATGTAGCGTGTGTGCATCTATGCGTTGTTGCTTTATTCATTTTTGAACCCAGGTTTGCTGTTCACCCACCCTATATAAAATGGAAGGGAGTTCCGTGCACTAATGGCTCTGTATAATACTGTACATTTCCTTGAATTTGTTCTGGACCTGGGGACTGTGAAAAGACCCCTGGTGGCATGTGTGGTGGGTGGAGTAAGTGTGTGTGTAAGTTGACTACGCAAAAAAGAATGAATTTCCAACACATTGTTTCTTATAAAAAACAAGAACTGACTCAGTCAGTCTTTCCTCAACTCTCAGCCAAGTATTAGTATTAGCCCTCTGATTACAACGAAGAGCAAGATGTGCCATGGTTCTGGGCCAGGTGTAGCTTAACTAGGTCTTTCTTTGCTGCACTTGAACATATGACTGGACAATAATCAAGATAAGATTTTTTTAATGTATTATTATTTTATTTTACCTTTATTTAACTAGGCAAGTCAGTTAAGAACAACTACTTATTTTCAATGACGGCCTAGGAACAGCCTGTTCAGGGGCAGAACGACAGACTTGCCAGCTCGGGAGTTTTGAACTTGCAACCTTCCGGTTGCTAGTCCAACACTCTAACCACTAGGCCCCTAGGCTACCCCTAGGCTACCCCTGCCCCTAGGCTACCCTAGAGCCCGCAGGACTTGCTTTGTGGAGTGTGTTGTCAAAAAAGCAGAGCATCTCGTTATTGCAGACATACTTCAACTCCTCTTTACAACCGTTTAATCTCTGTTTTGACCATGAAAGTTTACAATCTGAGGTTACACCAAGTAACTTTGGTCTACTCAACTTGTTCAACAGCCAGCACCATTCATTGCATGCCTCAGCTGAGGTCTTGAACTTAGGGAATGATTTGTACCAAATGCAATGCTCTTCATTTCAGTGACTTCATTATATGAGGTTGCTGATGCATATATGGTTGAATCATCAGCATCATACATTGACTCATGTGCTTTGTTTAATGCCAGTGGCAGGTCATGGGTAAAAATAGGAAAGAGTAGAGGGCCTAGAGAGCTGCCCTGCGGTACACCACACTTGACATGTTTGATATTAGAGAAGCTTCCATTAAAGAAAACCCTCTGAATTCTATTAGATAGCTCTGAATCCACGATATGGCAGAGGTTGAAAAGCCATAACACATACATTTTCTCAACAACAGGTTATGGTCGATAATGTCAAAGGCTGCACTGAAATGTAACAGTACAGCTCCCACAATCTTCTTATTATCAATTTCTTTCAACCAATCATCAGTCATTTGTGTCAGTACAGTACATGTTGAGTGTCCTTCTCTATAAGCATGTTGAAAGTCTGTTGTTAATTTGTTTACAGAGTAATGGCATTGTATTTTTATCAAACACAATTCTTCCAGCAGTTTGCAGCAAGCTGATAGGTCTCCTGTTAGAACCCGTAAAGGCTGCTTTACCACTCTTGGGAAGCGGAATGACTTTGGCTTCCCTCCAGGCCTGAGGATAAAGACCTTTCCTCTAGGCTCAGATTATAGGTATGACAGATAGGAGTGGCTGTAGAGTCAGCTACCATCCTCAGTAACTTTCCATCTAAGTTGTCAATGCCAGGAGGTTTGTCGTTATTGATCGATAACGATACATTTTCCACCTCTCCTGCATTAACTTCACAAAATTCAAACATACAAAGCTTTTCTTTTGTTATTAGCTTTTTTATGCATTTAGTACAATGGCTCACCGTTCGTTTTTTGGCATTTCCTGCCTAAATTTGCTCACTTTGCCAATTAAGTTATCATTAAAATATTTCTCAACATCAAATGGTTTTGTGATTGATACGCCATCTGATTCAATGAAAGATGGAGTTGAATTAGTTTTTCTGCCCATAATTACATTTAAAGTACTCAAGTTTTTCCCCCCATTTTTCTTTGTCATTGATCTTGGCTTCATAATAATTTCTTCTTTTTGTCACATAATTTCTGAATTTGCAGTAAATCAGCCAGTCCGATGGGCAGCCAGACTTATTAGCCACTCCTTTTGTCCATCTTTTTCAACCATAGTTTTTTAATTCCTCATCAATCCATTGAGCATTAATAGTTCTAACAGGTGCATGTTCATCAATAATTGGAGGAAGCATAAATTCATCAAGTGCAGTGTCTGGACCAGCGAATATTTGTATTGTCATAGGCACAGCTTATATTCTACAATATTAGGAAAAATATGATCAATACATGTGGATTATCTCCTGTAGTGTTTGTAAACACAGTGTTAACACTCAGTATCTAAATACTGTGTAAAATGCTCGACTGTGTACATCACATAGACTGAGAGGTTTACTTTCTTGGGGACCTGAATATTGATTGGTTATCATCAAGAAGAAGCTTCTCACTGTAACCAGTGCCTGTAATCTGGTTCAGGTTATTAATCAACCTACCAGATTTGGTGGCCTATAGCAACACCCCAAAAGAAAAGGCTTTAGATGTGCAAGGTGAACCTGCAACCACAACACTTCAATAACACTTTACATAACATATTCTCTAAGCATTACAGGGTTATGGCTCTGAATATATACAGCAACACCTCCCCAATAAGCGTTCCTGTCTCTTCTATTTTTTATATATATTTATTTATTAAAAAGATGAGAGAGGCCTGTAATTTTTATCATAGGTACACTTCAACTATGACAGACAAAATTAGAAAAAAAATCCAGAAAATCACATTGTAGGATTTTTAATTAATTTATTTGCAAATTATGGTGGAAAATAAGTATTTGGTCAATAACAAAAGTTTATCTCAATACTTTGTTATATACCCTTTGTTGGCAATGACAGAGGTCAAACGTTTTCTGTAAGTCTTCACAAGGTTTTCACACACTGTTGCTGGTATTTTGGCCCATTCCTCCATGCAGATCTCCTCTAGAGCAGTGATGTTTTGGGGCTGTTGCTGGGCAACACGGACTTTCAACTCCCTCCAAAGATTTTCTATGGGGTTGAGATCTGGAGACTGGCTAGGCCACTCCAGGACCTTGAAATGCTTCTTATGAAGCCACTCCTTCGTTGCCCGGGCGGTGTGTTTGGGATCATTGTCATGCTAAAAAGACCCAGCCATGTTTCATCTTCAATGCCCTTGCTGATGGAAGGAGGTTTTCACTCTGGCTGGTTTCTTTCAGGAGACACCCTGTATTCATGGGTGGGTGCTACCGTTTTCATTTTAGACGACATTGAATTAAACATTTATATCAAGGGGACCCTACAATTTAAGAGGTTAATTAAATGCCCTGATGACTTGATACACAACAACATATTCCAGATTGCCTCGGTAGCTCTAAGCACACAAACACACTCACTCAAACACTTACTCCACCCTGATTATGTAATCGAGTTGGTCATTAGACAGACATTAGTCATAGTTTGTGAAATATTCATCTTTCCATTTATATATGCAGTAGCCTAAGCATTGAGATCTCTGCACTGTAGCATCAGAATGTCGTCCAGCCTTTGAAATGCTGTCGCTCTATTCTTCATGATACCTCCATGTTAGACCACTAGACTGGCTGTCAGTCTGCGGTTGGCTCTGAATAAAGACATTATCACGTCTCGCGGGTACTCTCCAGCTGTGAAGCACTCAGTTAGTCAGTCAGTGATGGTAACACTAATGGTTCCAAGCTGTTGAAAGGAAGGAGGATTCACGCATGCACAGGATTCTCCTCTGCTCTCTGTGGTTAGGAGACTTAACTGTATGAAAGAATGAGACTGTGAAGGGCCAGACCAGTGAGTCACTGACCCAGCACACAGCCCATTTTACCAGATGGACCCCGGCTAGGACCACACACTTCCTGGCCATGCTCGCTCACTGTCACGGGACAGCTAACCAAAACGACCACACGAGCACTCTTCCTCTCATCAATTCTTTCAGGATTATTTACCGCTGTTGCATGACCACGGGGAAGTGGAAACAGAAATACTCTTTGCGTAGGTGGACACACACACACACACACACACACACAATCCACCGTGTTTTATGATGACTAAGAGAGTAGCCTGAAGACACTATTGTCCGTGTCTTCACTGTTTAGGGATGTAGTTGTGGGGAAGGTAATGTAGTACATTTGTGATTTTGGCGGTTTAGGGATACGGTGGTGGGTGGGGAAGGTTATGTAGTACATTTGTGATTTTGGCGGTTTAGGGATACGGTGGTGGGTGGGGAAGGTAATGTAGTACATTCATGATTTTGCTCTCAGGGGAATTTCCTCCTGGAATTTCCAAATGTCAGATTTGCACATTTTCTGTCAAGGATTTTTTGATATTAATTGACACTTAAAAGAAAAATCACTTTTTAGGTCCATATATTCAGAGGCAGCAGAGGATGAAAGGGCTTTCCACTACGTTAGTGAACACTTCCGTCTTCATCCCTCTATTCCTTCCCAGATGGGCAGTGACATGAATGTGTGAATAGCTCGCAGATTAGATTTGACTGTGCGTCAGTTGGTAAGAGGAACGTGTGGCGCTTGTGAGGAAAGGAGGAACGCATGTTATTATCATTTTACACTGTCTTCATATCGGCATCTCAGGCGCTTTGCAATCAACCACCAAGCCTCCTTTCATCATCACGCTACACTGTAGTTTTCCCAAACAAATATTATAACCTTATTGTGGGAATTCTAAGAGCATGTTAAGTCTGTCTATAACTCCAATCCATGGGCAAAGCATTGATTATAAATGAACAGTCAATGTCATAAAGGAGAAGCACCTATCTATACCAATGATTTTACTGCATGCTCAAGGCTAATGTCAATGTTAGCGCTACAGAGAATGATAGAAGGAGTGGATTTCCTGTCTGCTGAGCCTAGTTTAGTTGGATCAATCACATACAGTTGAAGTCGGAAGTTTAAATACACTTAGGTTGGAGTCATTAAAACTCGTTTTTCAACCACTTCAGAAATGTCTTGTTAACAAACTATAGTTTTGGCAAGTCTGTTAGGACATCTATGTTGTGCATAACACAAGTAATTAGATTATTTCATTTATAATTCACTGTGTCACAGTAAACTTCTGACCCACTGGGAATGTGATGAAAGAAATAAAAGATTAAATGAATCATTCTCGATACTATTATTCTGACATTTCACATTCTTAAAGTAAAGTGATGATCTTAACTGACCTCAGACAGGGAATTTTTACTGGGATTAAATGTCAGGAATTGTGAAAAACTGAGTTTAAATGTATTTGGCTAAGAAGTATGTAGACTTCTGACTTCAACTGTATATAACAATGTATTATAATATGCATTTGACTACCTCAGTCACTGTGGCTGTATTGTTACAAGTGAAAAACCCAAATCTGCTGCCTTTTCACCTCTTTTACTATGCCACCCTTTTTATTAACAACATATTCTCAGCTCTTCTCCAGAAAAACACTTATCAAACAAAAAACAGACAAAATAAATATATATTTTTTTTCAATTTTTCCCTCCTCTCCTCTGTTGCCCTTGTCTTTCAGGTGTGACAGCCTCCACATGAGGAGATACTGTTCTTTACAAGGATACTGTTCTGTACAATATGCATACTACCGTTCAAAGGTTTGGTGTCACTTAGAAATGTCCTTGTTTTCCATGAAAACATACATGAAATTAGTTGCAAAATGAATAGGAAATATAGTCAAGACGTTGACAACGTTATAAATAATGATTTTTAATTGAAATAATAATTGTCCTTCAAACGTAGTTTTCGTCAAAGAATCCTCCATTTGCAGCAATTACAGCCTTGCAGACCATTGGCATTCTAGTTGTCAATTTGTTGAGGTAATCTGAAGAGATTTCACCCCATGCTTTTTTCCAATCTTCCTCTGTCCAGTGTCTGTGTTCTTTTGCCCATCTTAATATTTTATTTTTATTGGCTAGTCTGAGATATTGCTTTGTCTTTGCAACTCTGCCGAAAGGTCAGCATCCCAGATTGGCCTCTTCACTGTTGACTTTGAGACTGGTGTTTTGCAGGTACTCTTTACTGAAGCTGCCAGTTGAGGACTTGTGAGGCATCTGTTTCTCAAACTAGACAGTCTAATGTACTTGTCCTCTTGCTCAGTTGTGCACCGGGGCCTCCCAATCCACTTTCTATTCTGGTTAGTGCCAGTTTGCGCTGTTCTGTGAAGGGAAGGGACTACTTCCGGCGCCGACAGAGATGGCCGCCTCGCTTCGCGTTCCTAGGAAACTATGCAGTTTTTTGTTTTTTTACGTGTTATTTCTTACATTAGTACCCCAGGTCATCTTAGGTTTCATCACATACAGTCGAGAAGAACTACTGAATATAAGATCAGCGTCAACTCACCATCAGTACGACCAAGAATACGCTTTTCGCGACGCGGATCCTGTGCTCTGCCTTACAAACAGGACAACGGAGTGGATCCCATGCAGCGACCCAAAAAAACGACTCCGAAAAAGAGGGAAACGAGGCGGTCTTCTGGTCAGACTCCGGAGACGGGCACACCGTGCACCATTCCCTAGCATTCTTCTTGCCAATGTCCAGTCTCTTGACAACAAGGTTGATGAAATCCGAGCAAGGGTAGCATTCCAGAGGGACATCAGAGACTGTAACGTTCTTTGCTTCACGGAAACGTGGCTTACTGGAGAGACGCTATCCGAAGCGGTGCAGCCAACAGGTTTCTCCACGCATCGCGCAGACAGGAAAAAACATATTTCTGGTAAAAAGAGGGGCGGGGGCGTATGCCTTATGACTAACGTGACATGGTGTGATGAAAGAAACATACAGGAACTCAAATCCTTCTGTTCACCTGATTTAGAATTCCTCACAATCAAATGTAGACCGCATTATCTACCAAGAGAATTCTCTTCGATTATAATCACAGCCGTATATATCCCCCCCCCAAGCAGACACATCGTTGGCTCTGAATGAACTTTATTTGACTCTTTGCAAACTGGAAACCATTTATCCGGAGGCTGCATTCATTGTAGCTGGGGATTTTAACAAGGCTAATCTGAAAACAAGACTCCCCAAATTTTATCAGCATATCGATTGCGCAACCAGGGGTGGAAAGACCTTGGATCATTGTTACTCTAACTTCCGCGACGCATATAAGGCCCTGCCCCGCCCCCCTTTCGGAAAAGCTGACCACGACTCCATTTTGTTGATCCCTGCCTACAGACAGAAACTAAAACAAGAGGCTCCCACGCTGAGGTCTGTCCAACGCTGGTCCGACCAAGCTGACTCCACACTCCAAGACTGCTTCCATCACGTGGACTGGGACATGTTTCGTATTGCGTCAGACAACAACATTGACGAATACGCTGATTCGGTGTGCGAGTTCATTAGAACGTGCGTTGAATATGTCGTTCCCATAGCAACGATTAAAACATTCCCTAACCAGAAACCGTGGATTGATGGCAGCATTCGTGTGAAACTGAAAGCGCGAACCACTGCTTTTAATCAGGGCAAGGTGTCTGGTAACATGACCGAATACAAACAGTGCAGCTATTCCCTCCGCAAGGCTATCAAACAAGCTAAGCGTCAGTACAGAGACAAAGTAGAATCTCAATTCAACGGCTCAGACACAAGAGGCATGTGGCAGGGTCTACAGTCAATCACGGACTACAGGAAGAAATCCAGCCCAGTCACGGACCAGGATGTCCTGCTCCCAGGCAGACTAAATAACTTTTTTGCCCGCTTTGAGGACAATACAGTGCCACTGACACGGCCTGCAACGAAAACTTGCGGTCTCTCCTTCACTGCAGCCGAGGTGAGTAAGACATTTAAACGTGTTAACCCTCGCAAGGCTGCAGGCCCAGACGGCATCCCCAGCCGCGCCCTCAGAGCATGCGCAGACCAGCTGGCCGGTGTGTTTACGGACATATTCAATCAATCCCTATACCAGTCTGCTGTTCCCACATGCTTCAAGAGGGCCACCATTGTTCCTGTTCCCAAGAAAGCTAAGGTAACTGAGCTAAACGACTACCGCCCCGTAGCACTCACTTCCGTCATCATGAAGTGCTTTGAGAGACTAGTCAAGGACCATATCACCTCCACCCTACCTGACACCCTAGACCCACTCCAATTTGCTTACCGCCCAAATAGGTCCACAGACGATGCAATCTCAACCACACTGCACACTGCCCTAACCCATCTGGACAAGAGGAATACCTATGTGAGAATGCTGTTCATTGACTACAGCTCGGCATTCAACACCATAGTACCCGCCAAGCTCGTCATCAAGCTCGAGACCCTGGGTCTCGACCCCGCCCTGTGCAACTGGGTACTGGACTTCCTGACGGGCCGCCCCCAGGTGGTGAGGGTAGGCAACAACATCTCCTCCCCGCTGATCCTCAACACTGGGGCCCCACAAGGGTGCGTTCTGAGCCCTCTCCTGTACTCCCTGTTCACCCACGACTGCGTGGCCACGCACGCCTCCAACTCAATCATCAAGTTTGCGGACGACACAACAGTGGTAGGCTTGATTACCAACAACGACGAGACGGCCTACAGGGAGGAGGTGAGGGCCCTCGGAGTGTGGTGTCAGGAAAATAACCTCACACTCAACGTCAACAAAACTAAGGAGATTATTGTGGACTTCAGGAAACAGCAGAGGGAACACCCCCCTATCCACATCGATGGAACAGTAGTGGAGAGGGTAGCAAGTTTTAAGTTCCTCGGCATACACATGACAGACAAACTGAATTGGTCCACTCACACAGACAGCATTGTGAAGAAGGCGCAGCAGCGCCTCTTCAACCTCAGGAGGCTGAAGAAATTCGGCTTGTCACCAAAAGCACTCACAAACTTCTACAGATGCACAATCGAGAGCATCCTGGCGGGCTGTATCACCGCCTGGTACGGCAACTGCTCCGCCCTCAACCGTAAGGCTCTCCAGAGGGTAGTGAGGTCTGCACAACGCATCACCGGGGGCAAACTACCTGCCCTCCAGGACACCTACACCACCCGATGTCACAGGAAGGCCATAAAGATCATCAAGGACATCAACCACCCGAGCCACTGCCTGTTCACCCCGCTATCATCCAGAAGGCGAGGTCAGTACAGGTGCATCAAAGCTGGGACCGAGAGACTGAAAAACAGCTTCTATCTCAAGGCTATCAGACTGTTAAACAGCCACCACTAACATTGAGTGGCTGCTGCCAACACACTGACACTGACTCAACTCCAGCCACTTTAATAATGGGAATTGATGGGAAATTATGTAAATATATCACTAGCCACTTTAAACAATGCTACCTTATATAATGTTACTTACCCTACATTATTCATCTCATATGCATACGTATATACTGTACTCTATATCATCGACTGTATCCTTATGTAATACATGTATCACTAGCCACTTTAACTATGCCACTTTGTTTACATACTCATCTCATATGTATATACTGTACTCGATACCATCTACTGTATCTGCCTATGCTGCTCTGTACCATCACTCATTCATATATCCTTATGTACATATTCTTTATCCCCTCACACTGTGTACAAGACAGTAGTTTTGGAATTGTTAGTTAGATTACTTGTTGGTTATTACTGCATTGTCGGAACTAGAAGCACAAGCATTTCGCTACACTCGCATTAACATCTGCTAACCATGTGTATGTGACAAATAAAATTTGATTTGATTTGGAGTAGTACACAGTGTTGTACGAGATCTTCAGTTTCTTGGCAATTTCTCGCATGGAATAGCCTTCATTTCTCCGAACAAGAATAGACTGAGGAGTTTCAGAAGAAAGGTCTTTGTTTCTGGCCATTTTGAGCCTGTAATCGAACCCACAAATGCTGGTTTTCCAGATACTCAACTAGTCTAAAGGCCAGTTTTATTGCTTCTTTAATCAGAACAACAGTTTTCAGCTGTCTAACAAAATTGCAAAAGGGTTTTCTATTGATCAATTAGCCTTTTAAAATAATAAACATGGATTAGCTAACACAACGTGCCATTGGAACACAGGAGTGATTGAGTGGTTGCTGATAATGGACCTACAGTGCCTTGCGAAAGTATTCGGCCCCCTTGAACTTTTGCGACATTTCAGGCTTCAAACATAAAGATATAAAACTGTATTTTTTTGTGAAGAATCAACAACAAGTGGGACACAATCATGAAGTGGAACGACATTTATTGGATATTTCAAACTTTTTTAACAAATCAAAAACTGAAAAATTGGCCGTGCAAAATTATTCAGCCCCTTTACTTTCAGTGCAGCAAACTCTCTCCAGAAGTTCAGTGAGGATCTCTGAATGATCCAATGTTGACCTAAATGACTAATGATGATAAATACAATCCACCTGTGTGTAATCAAGTCTCCGTATAAATACACCTGCACTGTGATAGTCTCAGAGGTCCGTTAAAAGCGCAGAGAGCATCATGAAGAACAAGGAACACACCAGGCAGGTCCGAGATACTGTTGTGAAGAAGTTTAAAGCCGGATTTGGATACAAAAAGATTTCCCAAGCTTTAAACATCCCAAGGAGCACTGTGCAAGCGATAATATTGAAATGGAAGGAGTAACACTGCAAATCTACCAAGACCTGGCCGTCCCTCTAAACTTTCAGCTCATACAAGGAGAAGACTGATCAGAGATGCAGCCAAGAGGCCCATGATCACTCTGGATGAACTGCAGAGATCTACAGCTGAGGTGGGAGACTCTGTCCACAGGACAAAAATCAGTCGTATATTGCACAAATCTGGCCTTTATGGAAGAGTGGCAAGAAGAAAGCCATTTCTTAAAGATATCCATAAAAAGTGTCGTTTAAAGTTTGCCACAAGCCACCTGGGAGACACACCAAACATGTGGAAGAAGGTGCTCTGGTCAGATGAAACCAAAATTGAACTTTTTGGCAACAATGCAAAACGTTATGTTTGGCGTAAAAGCAACACAGCTGAACACACCATCCCCACTGTCAAACATGGTGGTGGCAGCATCATGGTTTGGGCCTGCTTTTCTTCAGCAGGGACAGGGAAGATGGTTAAAATTGATGGGAAGATGGATGGAGCCAAATACAGGACCATTCTGGAAGAAAACCTGATGGAGTCTGCAAAAGACCTGAGACTGGGACGGAGATTTGTCTTCCAACAAGACAATGATCCAAAAGGGGTAAAGCAAAATCTACAATGGAATGGTTCAAAAATAAACATATCCAGGTGTTAGAATGGCCAAGTCAAAGTCCAGACCTGAATCCAATCGAGAATCTGTGGAAAGAACTGAAAACTGCTGTTCACAAATGCTCTCCATCCAACCTCACTGAGCTTGAGCTGTTTTGCAAGGAGGAATGGGAAAAAATGTCAGTCTCTCAATGTGCAAAACTGATAGAGACATACCCCAAGCGACTTACAGCTGTAATCGCAGCAAAAGGTGGCGCTACAAAGTATTAACTTAAGGGGGCTGAATAATTTTGCACGGCCAATTTTTCAGTTTTTGATTTGTTAAAAAAGTTTGAAATATCCAATAAATGTCGTTCCACTTCATGATTGTGTCCCACTTGTTGTTGATTCTTCACAAAAAAATACAGTTTTATATCTTTATGTTTGAAGCCTGAAATGTGGCAAAAGGTCGCAAAGTTCAAGGGGGCCAAATACTTTCGCAAGGCACTGTATGTACACCTATGTAGATATTACATTAAAAATCATCTGTTTCCATCTACAGTAGTCATTTACAGCATTAACAATGTCTACACTGCATTTCTGATCAATTTGATGTTATTTTAAAGGATAAAAAAATAGCTTTTCTTTCATAAACATGGACATTTCTAAGTGACCCCAAACTTTTGAAACGTAATGTCTTTCTCTCGCTCCAGGTGCAGTAGCCTCAAACACTGGCTGGTCACTTCGGGCGGGAGGAGCTTTTGCACTTGCTTATTCATTCTCTATGCTTCCAGGTTAAGCTACAGTTTTATGCTTCCAGGTTAAACCGGACTCTAGTCCTATGGTTCCAGATTAAACCAGACTCTAGTCCTATGGTTCCAGGTTAAACCAGACTCTAGTCCTATGCTTCCAGGTTAAACCGGACTCTAGTCCTATGCTTCCAGGTTAAACCGGACTCTAGTCCTATGCTTCCAGGTTGAACCAGACTCTAGTCCTAATGCTGGGATAAGGCCTGCATAGGGGACTGGACTCCCAGGTTGGGTGGCAGAGCTCTAATGCTGGGATTAGGCCTGCATAGGGGACTGGACTCCCAGGTCGGGTGGCAGAGCTCTAACGCTGGGATAAGGCCTGCATAGGGGACTGGAGTCCTGGGTTGCATCCAAAATGGCACCCTTTCCCTAATGCAATACTTTCTACAAAGCATATGTTATATCATGCAAAGCCATGATGTACCGATTCCATGGAACATGGTTTGAGTTTATACACAAAACAACACCGGATTCAAAACTTCTATTTTTTTTATTTAAATTATTATTGCAACCAGTAGAATGTTGTATATACAATCTTCCCAGCTCTGCAGATTTTTTTGCGAGGAGGCAGAGTCATTAGATCAGTTATTTTGGTACTGTCCATATGTATCTCGTTTTTGGTCACAGGTCCAGGAATGGCTGAAGAATTGCAACGTTTACCTAGAACTACCGCTGCAGATGGCAATACTGGGTGATTTTAAAAGTCAAAGTCAATCAATGAATAATATAATTATTATTTTAGCAAAAATGTTTATCTTTAATTTACAATCTGTAGAAGCTATGAGAATAGAAAGGTTCAGTACTTTTGTGAAGCATCACAGCACAGTTGAAAAATAGAAATCCAAAATGGATGGTGTTAAGAGAGAGATGAATGGAGCTGAAGGGTGGGACTAATAACAAGATAACCAATGTAAAACATACAGGGTCTGTAAAATGTATATATGTTCAGAAATGTTGTGAAATGTCAACTGTATGTGTATATGGGATTGTATGGGTATGTGTATATATGTGTGTGTATGTGTGGATATATACAGTTAAAGTCGGAAATATATTTAAACTCAGTTTTTCACAATTCCTGACATTTAATCCTAGTAAAAATTCCCTGTCTTAGGTCAGTTAGGATCACCACTTTATTTTAAGAATATGAAATGTCAGAATAATAGTAGAGAGAATAATTTATTTCAGCTTTTATTTATTTCATCACATTCCCAGTGGGTCAGAAGTTTACATACACTCAATTAGTATTTGGTAGCATTGCCTTTACATTTTTTAACTTGGGTTAAATGTTTCGGGTAGCCTTCCACAAGCTTCACACAATAAGTTGCGTGAATTCTGGCCCATTTTAACTGACAGAGCTGGTGTAACTGAGTCAGGTTTGTAAGGCCTCCTTGCTCACACATGCTTTTTCAGTTCTGCCCACACATTTTCTATAGGATTGAGGTCAGGGCTTTGTGATGGCCACTCCAATACCTTGACTTGACCTTAAGCCATTTTGCCACAACTTTGGAAGTATGCTTGGGGTCATTGTCCATTTGGAAGACCCATTTGCGACCAAGCTTTAACTTCCTGACTGATGTCTTGAGATATTGCTTCAATATATCCACAACATTTCCCTTCCTCATGATGCCATCTATGTTGTGAAGTGCACCAGTCCCTCCTGCAGCAAAGCACCCCCACAACATGCGGCTGCCAACCTTGTGCTCACGGTTGGGATGGTGTTCTTCGGCTTGCCAAGCCACCCCCTTTTTCCTCCAAACATAACGATGGACATTATGGCCAAACAGTTCTATTTTTGTTTCATCAGACCAGAGGACACTTCACCAAAAAGTATGATCTTTGTCCCCATGTGCAGTTGCAAACCGTAGTCTGGCTTTTTTATGGCGGTTTTGGAGCATTGGCTTCTTCCTTTCAGGTAGTGTGATATAGGACTCGTTTTACTGTGGATATAGATACCTTTGTACCTGTTTTTTGTCCAGCATCTTCACTGGGTCCTTTGCTGGTGTTCTGGGATTCATTTGCACTTTTTGCACCAAAGTACGTTCATCTCTAGGAGACAGAATGCGTCTCCTTCCTGAGCGGTATAAAGGTTGTATGGTCCCATGGTGTTTACACTTGCGTACTATTGTTTGTACAGATGAGCGTGGTACCTTCAGGTGTTTGGAAATTTCTCCCATGGATGTTCCAGACTTGTGGAGGTCTACATTTTTTTTTCTTGAGGTCCAGGCTCATTTCTTTTGATTTTCCCATAATTCCAAGCAAAGAGACACTGAGTTTGAAGCTAGACCTTGAAATACATTCACAGGTACACCTCCAATTGACTCAAATTATGTCAATTAACCTAGCAGAAGCTTCTAAAGCCATGACATTTTCTGGAACTTTCCAAGCTGTTTAAAGGCACAGTCAACTTAGTGTATGTAAACTTCTGACCAACTGGAATTGTGATATAGTGAATTATAGGTTAAATAATCTGTCTGTAAACAATTGTTGGAAAAATGACTTGTCATGCACAAGAAGATGTCCTAACCGACTTGCCTAAACTATAGTTTGTTAACAAGAAATTTGTGGAGTAGTTGAAAAACGAGTTTTCATGACTCCAACCTAACTGTATATTTACACCCAAAATATATGGGGCATTGGAAATGATGCAGACAATTACATTGTTGGAAGCAACAATCTATCCGAAATATTAAAGCCATGTCTGTCAGAGCTATAGAGTGGGCCGAAGGGTTGCAGTCAGTCAATATGGCAGAGGGTCTTTGTGCTAGTGGGGATCACCAGGTGTGCCTCTCACTCAGTCTCAGTAATAGCATGTCTACAAAAGACCCCATAGAGTCCAAGTTACCCTACAGACAGACCAGGACCCAGGCCTCTTTGCCAGCACTGGTAATCATATCTCAATACACCTTTCAGTAGCTCAATCATACCGCATAAAGCCAATGATATAAACGGCCTTGGTGACCTGCACTGGATGAATGGTGCTGACATGTGGCACAGGTGTATGTCTGCTGAGTCCTGCATTAATTTGGCTGGTTTCTTTGTGCAACAGTTTGGGAGATTCTGTCTCATTTGGTCTTGTTGTATGGCTTATTTTGTGTCGGAGTCTGCTGATGAATGTGTGGGTGGGGGTGTGCGTACGTGCACCTGTACGTGTGTTTGACTGTGTGTGTGTGTTTGCCCGTACGTGTGTGTGACTGTGTTTGCGTTTGTCCGTACGTGTGTGTGACTGTGTGTGTTTGCCCGTACGTCTGTGTGTGTGTGTGTGTGTGTGTGTTTGTCCGTACGTGCGTGTGTGTGTGTGTTTGTCCGTACGTGTGTGTGTGTGTTTGTCCGTACATGTGTGTGACTGTGTGTGTGTTTGCCCGTGTGTGTGTTTGTCCGTACGTGTGTGTGCGTGCGCTTGCACGTCCATTTCACAGTAGGTCAACCTGACACAGCTTCCAGGCACTGTGTCTAGACTAAACATGACCAATGGAAAAGGCTGCCATGCCAATGATGCCAAAACAATAGCCTATGGCAGCTAGCGCCCGGCCCGGCTCTGTCCTGTCGGTCAATTAGTAACAAAATGTGCCCCTCCGTCCCATCACTTTTATAAAGAGACACACAGAGAGCACATAACAAAGGATGTCCCCCCCCCCCCCTTCATTGTATTGGGTTTCAAAGAGCACAGAGCATCAGAGCGTGCTCAGACCTCAGTCATAGTACCCACCCAGGGTATGTCTATGTTTTGAAACACGCGTGCCACCATGTTGTTGAAGGCTGAATGAAAATTCCCACACATCCAACCCAAGCAGAAACAGTGTATCCATATGGTAAAGGAATACAGTTGAATTAGCAGGTAGGCTGGATCTGGCACATTTACAGAAATGTTGGTCATCAATGTGCATGGTCCCTGTCGACTAACGTTAAAGACTCCATTTTGTTGGATTTGATTTGAACCACGGTGGGTCCTAAGAGGATTCAGAGCACTACTCAGCAGCAGGTCAGCTGCTGCTTGATAACAGGAAGGAATTCCAATCGACTCCACCCCTGTTCCAGACTGTTCTCACCAGGCAGGCTTAATGAGTTAGTGTTGAGGAGAGGGAACGTTCATGGAACACGATAATCGGCTGCAGCTTTTGTCTTGTTAGTTGCTGCACACTACAGTACATTTTATGAACCTATTTGACTATTTTCTTCATATATTTAACCAACTGTCACCCATTTCACCATCTTCTAACCTCGCTCAAATTCCAGCAACAAAATTCCTTACACCATTTTAAAGTAATATTGTGTGTGTGTGTGCGTGTGCGCAGTGTAGAACTCATTGAATGTTGAGGGGTGTATAGCTGTGTGTGTGTGTGTTCCTCCTGAACCGTGCTCCTGCCTGTGTTGTTAAGCTGTGTTCCCACATGGCGGTTTACTCCTCTCTGTGTGTTATTAGAGCTACAGAAACCATCTGCTGTTCCTGGGTGAGGGGGGGGAGTAGTGCTCTACTTTTGACCAGGGCCCATAGGGGGGGTAGTGCTCTACTTTTGACCAGGGCCCATAGGGGGGGGGAGTAGTGCTCTACTTTTGACCAGGGCCCATAGGGGAGGAGAGGGGGGGAGTAGTGCTCTACTTTTGACCAGGGCCCATAGGGAGGGTAGTGCTCTACTTTTGACCAGGGCCCATAGTGAGGTTAGTGCTCTACTTTTGACCAGGGCCCATAGGGGGGGCTCGGGGGGTGCTCTACTTTTGACCAGGGCCCATAGGGGAGGGGGGGGAGTAGTGCTCTGCTTTTGACCAGGGCCCATGGGGGGGTAGTGCTCTACTTTTGACCAGGGCCCATAGGGGGGGGGGGGGGGGGGTGCTCTACTTTTGACCAGGGCCCATAGGGGGGAGTAGTGCTCTACTTTTGACCAGGGCCCATAGGGGGAACTAGTGCACTATATTTGACCAGGGCCCATAGGGGGAACTAGTGCACTGTATTGGAAATAAGGTGCCATTTGGGACACTGTATTTGTCATGGGTATGGGGCATACGGTGGACAGCATGAGGAGCCTGGGCTGAATTGGTGTGATGATTTCTGTTCTGTGGTCCAGGCTGAGTACTGTCTGTTGAGGTACAGTTCAAAGACAGCGGTTACAGGAATGTAGCCATCAAACATTGTTGTTTGATAAAATGGTGGCTGGGCACCGATAGTGTACCAGTTGAAACTGGCTGTATGTAAATAACATTACAGTAATGATTGTTGCTAGACTGGTTTTCTGCTTAGAAATGGCATACAGTAGCAGGACTGATTTTCTTTTAAATGACTCTAAGGTTGCACATTTTGGGGAATATGCAGAGGTGGAAACTTTCCATGGGAATTAACGGGAATATATGGAAATTAACAGGAATATATGGGAATTAACATGAATACCATTTAAATGTAACAGTTTTTGGAGTTGGATATATTTACCATATCATATGGAGACCTTCACTTGAACTTTGTTGAACTCTGCATGCAGCAAATGAGGAGATAAAGCATGTCTGGTTGGAGGGGTGTATGCTGGGTGAAGAACATTCAGAAATCTCTTCCAATACACATTGCCTGTGAGCATCAGAGGTGAACCAGTTGCATACACAGCTCGAGCAAGACATTCATCAGCGTTTCTCTGACTACGTTGCTCCATTGAGTCAAACAAACTTCTGATTCCAGGAGGACCATGAGCTGTTGCTATCGATAAGGTGTCTGATTCATAATTTTCACCTCGAATCGAAGTAATGAGGCTTTTGTCAGAGGTTGCTTGTTGTGAGTGCTTGAGGGAACTTAATGCACTTGGCCAGATGATTCTGCATCTTCGTTGCATTCTTCACATATGATTTGGCACAGCATTTGCAAATGTCCACATATTTTCCTTCTACATTAGCTGCAGTGAAATGTCTCCACACATCAGATAGTGCCCGTGGCATTTTCCTGTAAAGATTATATTTTTTTGTAAAAAAACAACAAATACAATTCCATTTACAGATAAATAGTTAAGCAGTTAGATTAAACAACTCCTTTGTAAAATGAATGTTTTAAAATGAAACATGTATAGAAACAGGTGAATTAAAACCCACATGGTAGCAAAAACTAACTAGCAGAAATTGTTAACAAGTTAGAAATGATTTAAACACACTTTGCTGTAAGCTACTGTTTACTAGTTAACCAAAAATAATGTATGTCATATAAAATATATTCACCCCACCCAGCATTGTAAAAACGTACCAGAAAGCATGTAGTCCTTGGCTCAGACAGTGTAGTAGTGTGGGCTCAATAGCATATCATTAGTGTGCAAGATCTTGAGAATCAGCTGTACATGTGATGGAAGAATGCACTGTGCATGTGATGGAAGAATGCACTGTGCATGTGATGGAAGAATGCACTGTGCATGTGATGGAAGAATGCACTGTGCATGTGATGGAAGAATGCACTGTGCATGTGATGGAAGAATGCACTGTGCATGTGATGGAAGAATGCACTGTGCATGTGATGGAAGAATGCACTGTGCATGTGATGGAAGAATGCACTGTGCATGTGATGGAAGAATGCACTGTGCATGTGATGGAAGAATGCACTGTGCATGTGATGGAAGAATGCACTGTGCATGTGATGGAAGAATGCACTGTGCATGTGATGGAAGAATGCACTGTGCATGTGATGGAAGAATGCACTGTGCATGTGATGGAAGAATGCACTGTGCATGTGATGGAAGAATGCACTGTGCATGTGATGGAAGAATGCACTGTGCATGTGATGGAAGAATGCACTGTGCATGTGATGGAAGAATACACTGTGCATGTGATGGAAGAATGCACTGTGCATGTGATGGAAGAATGCACTGTGCATGTGATGGAAGAATGCACTGTGCATGTGATGGAAGAATGCACTGTGCATGTGATGGAAGAATGCACTGTGCATGTGATGGAAGAATGCACTGTGCATGTGATGGAAGAATGCACTGTGCATGTGATGGAAGAATGCACTGTGCATGTGATGGAAGAATGCACTGTGCATGCAGTGTCACGCCCTGACCGTAGATGCTTTGTATGTTTCTATTTTTAGTTTGGTCAGGGTGTGATGTGGCTGGGTATTCTATGTTGTATGTCTAGGTGTTGTGTTTATGTTTAGGCCTGGTATGATTCCCAATCAGAGGCAGCTGTCAATCGTTGTCTCTGATTGAGAACCATTACTTAGGCAGCCTGTTTTCCCACTATGGGTTGTGGGTAGTTGTTTTCTGTCTTTGTGTGTCTGTACCAGACAGAACTGTTTCGTTTGTTCCGCGATGTTGTTTTTTTGTTCTAGTGTTCAGTTTCTTAATTAAATCTACCATGAACACGTACCACGGTGCACCTTGGTCCTCTTCACCTTCTTCCACCTACGACAACCGTTACATGCAGAGGGCTGCAATTCCATTGAATTGGGGATAGTTTAACCAAAATATGCCACAAGACCTAGAATTGCCTTGTGTGTATCCCACAAAAAAGGTTCACTGTTATAAGCAAACTTTTTTTTCCCTTGCCATGATACTGGTATCATCCTGACCTACTAGCTAAGCAGATAGCTAGCTATGTGACCTGTTAGCAAAGATTACAATACATAACCCTATCATCTGTGGTGTTAGCAAGCTAGCTATATTAGCTACTCTGCTCACTAGCTGGCTAGATAAACATGGTGCTAAGATATCAGGTGGGAGCCTAGTAGCCAATGTAGCTGGCTAACGTGATCTATTTACTGCTGTGCTGATCTGACCAGCTGCAAGCATATTCATAAATTAGATGATCGTTGGAATAGAGAACAAATGAATTGTTTTCAAATACCTACATAAAGGTTGGCAATAGGTTTAGCGACCGAACACTCTTCCTTCATGTTTATGGACCAAGAAAGCTGTAGATCGGTGAGCGGTCTCACTTCTCGAACTAGGGGCAGATTTGAGTCATTCACACAAGAACGTTCATCGCCGTTTCATATGTTTTCCTACCCTCGCACTCCTTGTTGGATATGACGCACATTTATGTCTTGGTAGAGAGTGTCATCGCCATAGCTAGTTATCGTAGTAGCAGTAAACCGCAGCAAGTGATATGAGCAATGGAGAGAGATGTGAGGAAATCTGAAAGGGAGCGGAGTTAAAGCCTATTGTAGCAGTCGATCAAGTTACAACCCGCTCATTTCTAGACAGATAGACGAAAAGCAAGTTGATTTGAATTTCATCCTGGCAGTTGAGTTGTTTTAGTAATGCGTCCTGACAGTTGAGTTGATTTAGTAATGCGTCCTGACAGTTGAGTTGATTTTAGTAATGCGTCCTGACAGTTGAGTTGATTTAGTAATGCGTCCTGACAGTTGAGTTGATTTAGTAATGCGTCCTGACAGTTGAGTTGATTTAGTAATGCGTCCTGACAGTTGAGTTGATTTAGTAATGCGTCCTGACAGTTGAGTTGATTTAGTAATGCATCCTGACAGTTGAGTTGATTTAGTAATGCGTCCTGACAGTTGAGTTGATTTAGTAATGCGTCCTGACAGTTGAGTTGTTTTAGTAATGCGTCCTGACAGTTGAGTTGTTTTAGTAATGCGTCCTGACAGTTGAGTTGATTTAGTAATGCGTCCTGACAGTTGAGTTGATTTAGTAATGCGTCCTGACAGTTGAGTTGATTTAGTAATGCGTCCTGACAGTTGAGTTGATTTAGTAATGCGTCCTGACAGTTGAGTTGTTTTAGTAATGCGTCCTGACAGTTGAGTTGATTTAGTAATGCATCCTGACAGTTGAGTTGATTTAGTAATGCGTCCTGACAGTTGAGTTGATTTAATAATGCGTCCTGACAGTTGAGTTGATTTAGTAATGCGTCCTGACAGTTGAGTTGTTTTAGTAATGCGTCCTGACAGTTGAGTTGATTTAGTAATGCGTCCTGACAGTTGAGTTGATTTAGTAATGCGTCCTGACAGTTGAGTTGATTTAGTAATGCGTCCTGACAGTTGAGTTGATTTAGTAATGCGTCCTGACAGTTGAGTTGATTTAGTAATGCGTCCTGACAGTTGAGTTGTTTTAGTAATGCGTCCTGACAGTTGAGTTGATTTAGTAATGCATCCTGACAGTTGAGTTGATTTAGTAATGCGTCCTGACAGTTGAGTTGATTTAATAATGCGTCCTGACAGTTGAGTTGATTTAGTAATGCGTCCTGACAGTTGAGTTGATTTAGTAATGCGTCCTGACAGTTGATTTAGTAATGCGTCCTGACAGATGAGTTGATTTAGTAATGCGTCCTGACAGTTGAGTTGATTTAGTAATGCGTCCTGACAGTTGAGTTGTTTTAGTAATGCGTCCTGACAGTTGAGTTGATTTAGTAATGCATCCTGACAGTTGAGTTGATTTAGTAATGCGTCCTGACAGTTGAGTTGATTTAATAATGCGTCCTGACAGTTGAGTTGATTTAGTAATGCGTCCTGACAGTTGAGTTGATTTAGTAATGCGTCCTGACAGTTGATTTAGTAATGCGTCCTGACAGATGAGTTGATTTAGTAATGCGTCCTGACAGTTGAGTTGATTTAGTAATGCGTCCTGACAGTTGAGTTGATTTAGTAATGCGTCCTGACAGTTGAGTTGATTTAGTAATGCGTCCTGACAGTTGATTTAGTAATGCGTCCTGACAGTTGATTTAGTAATGCGTCCTGACAGTTGATTTAGTAATGCGTCCTGACAGTTGATTTAGTAATGCGTCCTGACAGTTGAGTTGATTTAGTAATGCGTCCTGACAGTTGAGTTGATTTAGTAATGCGTCCTGACAGTTGAGTTGATTTAGTAATGCGTCCTGACAGTTGAGTTGATTTAGTAATGCGTCCTGACAGTTGATTTAGTAATGCGTCCTGACAGTTGATTTAGTAATGCGTCCTGACAGTTGATTTAGTAATGCGTCCTGACAGTTGATTTAGTAATGCGTCCTGACAGTTGAGTTGATTTAGTAATGCGTCCTGACAGTTGAGTTGATTTAGTAATGCGTCCTGACAGTTGAGTTGATTTAGTAATGCGTCCTGACAGTTGATTTAGTAATGCGTCCTGACAGTTGATTTAGTAATGCGTCCTGACAGTTGATTTAGTAATGCGTCCTGACAGTTGATTTAGTAATGCGTCCTGACAGTTGAGTTGATTTAGTAATGCGTCCTGACAGTTGAGTTGATTTAGTAATGCGTCCTGACAGTTGATTTAGTAATGCGTCCTGACAGTTGATTTAGTAATGCGTCCTGACAGCTAAAAATGTATGTTTTCCTGATCACGGAAAATGACTAAACAATACTACACATCATGACGTTGTACCCATTTGAATGGATAGATGTTCTTTTATATTCTCAAATTAACATCATTGCCTATGTGATGTCCTTACGTACAGGTCTGACATCCTGGACTGATGCCTCTATGCAAATGTTGTTGATCAGTAGGCTAATATAAGTCCCAAATGGAAGACAAACAGATTGTCATCTGTAGCACCATGGACTCCACTGATCAGCCAAAACAAGCTCAATAACTCAATGCACACACTCCTGTTTAATATGCATTCACCTGTATTGTAAGTAGGCCTACGCTGTCTTCATTTACCCAGGTTAAGAGATTTACCATTCAAATACAATTATTACTATTATGTTATGTAGTTAGATTGGTGAAAAACGTTTGAAAATGTATGCATTAATGCATACATGGATGTCTCTGGGAAATGTCATCAACATTTTCTAATTGAATGATATGATATGAATATCGGCCGTCGCCTCCTTGACCCCCAAAAATCAGAATTGGCATCTGCACTATAAAATATTTGTTGGTCGTTCTCTAATTAAAAGTGTTAGCGCTAGTAATGTATGTATCAATATTTATGTTTACAAATGAGCAATGACACAGCCAATGAATATATAGCACCACTTTAGATTTCACCCCTGTCTCATAATCAAATGGTTCAGACCTTTTGGGACATGTTGACACTCGGATTGAACATGTGCAAAATCAGGAATAGGCCTACCTTGTTGGTCAGCGTGCTACGAGGCTACTGATATTGCCTTGGGATGTTCGGCATACGAAATGACTTTTAGTTCAATGACTGTCACCACAGTTACATGCAGTTCCACCCTGAAGAAGAGGATGCATGAGGTATTTTCTGAAGGTAGAAAGAAAGTCATTTCTACAATTCGTAATGTTTGAATTGATTTCTGACAGATCCAGCAGACCGATGCCCTCCTGTTTTAAACATTTGAACCAGGGACCGATGTGAGTCGTTACGTTCCTTCTGAATAGGGCGCTGCTTTTGACCCGAGCCCTATGGGGTGTCATTTGAGACTCGGGATGATGTCACTGTTCCTAGAAGCTCCGGACATAACATTCTATCCCATCAACCAGATAGATCATAGGGATTTGTACAATATAGGACATTTAACACAGGTTATGATTGAACCCTTATTCACATGCTGCTGTCATTGAAGCCTTCTAATGGGTATTGGTTTGGGGGATGAAGGCCGGTCTGTGTCTGATAGAAGTCCCTTAGACAGCAGCTCAAATCAAGCCTGTCGCCTACATACTTACTTTTTTCTAGTCTACCCGTAAATCAAAGGTTGTGTGATGGACGGACAACTTTGGTTCCAAATAAATAATACATTTGTTGGTTTTGGAGAAAACTGAAAGCTTGGCATGTATAGTCAGTCTGAGAGCTTGGTTTAGCTACATGTATAGTCAGTCTGAGACCTTGGCCTAGCTGCATGTATAGTCAGTCTGAGAGCTTGGCCTAGCTGCATGTATAGTCAGTCTGAGAGCTTGGCCTAGCTGCATGGTTTAGCAGTCAGTCTGTGAGCTTGGTTTAGCTGCATGTATTGTCAGTCTGAGAGCTTGGTTTAGCTGCATGTATAGTCAGTCAGCGCTTGGTTTAGCTGAATGCATGTATAGTCAGTCTGACAGCTTGGTTTAGCTGCATGTATAGTCAGTCAGCGCTTGGTTTAGCTGAATGCATGTATTGTCAGTCTGAGAGCTTGGTTTAGCTGCATGTATAGTCAGTCAGCGCTTGGTTTAGCTGAATGCATGTATAGTCAGTCTGACAGCTTGGTTTAGCTGCTTGTATAGTCAGTCTGAGAGCTTGGCCTAGCTGCATGTATAGTCAGTCTGAGAGCTTGGCTTAGCTGCATGGTTTAGCAGTCAGTCTTTGTAGTGTCAGACAGCAACCCACATGGTCAGCAACTCTAAAAAGTGTTATTGGACAGTTGGTTTCAGGAACACTTAAGAGTAAGAAAACAGATCAGATTTTCACTTTTCGACCTTGCCGTGCCAATCTGCACACTTCTGAGTGCCAGCAGTCTGTCCTCTGTCCTTTTACGTAGGCTAATCCATCAGGGTCCTCTACATATTTCACACCACACTTGATTGGATTCTATGATGTTCTATTCGATTTAGCTTTGCTTGTATGGTGAGGCTCATTTGTCTGCTGTTTATTCCCCCGGGCTGTTGTGTTTGTGTTATAATGTCTTAGGAATGACACACACCCATTGTTTGGAATGATTTTGTTGAGACCGCTAATGGGTAGAAACTAAGATAGTGGTGTTTGTATAGAACCATGTAGAGAATGAGTTATCTACAGAATCTATGTACACATGAAGAATCCATCAATGTACGTAACTGGAGCTTGTTTCTGCGTCCCATATGCACCCTATCCCTAAGAAAAGTAGTGCACTATATAGGGAATAGGGTGCCCTGGAGAAATTGCAGTATTTCCTCTGTGCACATTTGTAATGTGTTGTTTTGTGAAGAAGACCCTGTATGTGTAAATCGGACATCAATCAGGCATCAGACACAACGCTAGTGTCTGTGTTACATCTCTTCTGTGATGCTCTCTGTCTTTCTCAGGCTGAAATGTGTTTGTGTGTGAGATCTCTTCTGTGATGCTCTCTGTCTTTCTCAGGCTGAAATGTGTCTGTTACACCTCTTCTGTGATGCTCTCTGTCTTTCTCAGGCTGAAATGTGTCTGTGTGTTAGATCTGTTCATAACATTGGCCAATATACACTGTGTACAAAACATTAGGAGCACCTGCTCCTTCCATGACATTTAAAAAAATATATATATATATATATTTCACCTTTATTTAACCGGGTAGGCAAGTTGAGAACAAGTTCTCATTTACAATTGCGACCTGGCCAAGATAAAGCAAAGCAGTTCGACACGTACAACAACAGAGTTACACATAGGACTGACCAGGTGAATCCATGATCCCTTATTGATGTCACTTGTTAAATCCACCAATCAGTGTAGATGAAGGGTAGGAGACGGGTTGAAGAAGGAGTTTTAAGCCTTGAGACAATTGTGACATGGATTATGTATGTGTGCCATTCAGAGTGTGAAAAGGCAAGACAAAAGATTTAAGTGTTTTGAGTGTGTCAAGAACTGCAATGCTGCTGGATTTTTCACAGTCAATAATTTCCCGTTTGTATCAAGAACGCTCCACCACCCAATGAACATCCAGCCAACTTGACACAACTGTGTGAAGCATCCCGAAAGTATTCAGAATCCTGGACTTTTTTCCCTCATCAATCTGCACCCAATACCCATAATGACAAAGCAAAAAAAATAATTTAAAAAAAGTGTTTTTAAAAAATGTGCACAAAAAAACAATATAAAAACAATTCAATGATCACATTTACATAAGTATTCAGACCCTTTAGTCAGTACTTTGTTGGAGCACCTTTGGCAGCTCTGTCAGAGTTACCATCGTGGTCTTTGTCACTTCCCTGACCAAGGTCCTTCTCCCTCGATTGCTCAGTTTCGCCGGGTGGTCAATTAATTGAATTTACAACAGGTGGACTCCAATCCAGTTGTAGAAACAACTCAAGGATGATCAATGAAAACAAGATGCACCTGAGCTCA